>NC_056001.1:29701889-30001889 GCF_018446385.1 Zingiber officinale
ATATAGTTAACAAAATTTTATAAGCAATAAAATATTAAAAATAATCTATGATTTTTACTAACTCAAAATTTTCAAAAGCTACTTTATTTTTATTGGTAAACACATATGTAACCTTTACAATTTAGAAAATAAATTATTAGCATCAATATTTGTCACCATATTTTTGATTTTTTTATTAAAATAATTTAATCATATATAATATATGTATATCAAATTTAGAAACCCTAAAGTCGGACCCATATGCCATCGCCCCTGACTTACCTCAAGGCCGGTTGAAATATTATGTTTTATTCCTCCTAGTTTATAAAATAGAATCAAAATATAGTTTTGACTAGGGTTTTCAGTTATAAAGATGTTCCTGTATATAAAAATTTATATCAGAGGGGTTATTTGACAAAATTTATGCCTAAGAAGCGTAATTCTTAGCCAATGGAAAAAGTGCCAGCCCACACCCCACCGACCACGCGCAGAGGTCCACCAGATCCACGAAGTCAGCCAGGGCGCGCGTCGCTGCCAGCCCCTTCGGCTTCCGCAGCCACCACCTCGGCCTCCTCCGTCTCCGCCCTTTTCCGGAGCCCCAGCGCCGTCGGATCGTCCTCAGTCGTCGCTCCACCGGACCCCGCCGCGGCGCGAGGTTGAGGTGCCTGGATGAGTCTAAGCTAGTACTTATGGATTGCTGATGGAGTTCAATTATTGTTTATCAGGATGAAATTACTGTTATTTCGGAGCCTGAGATACCCAAAGAGAATGTTAATTTGCCACTATTTCCAAATAGAAATGTAAATAGACGGATAGCTTTGGCTTCCAGCCTTGCTGCAGTAGGGTTTTTCTCATCGAGAAGGCTTGCTTTTGGTGTTTCTTTGAAAGATCTATCTGCTAATGCAATGCCATATTTTAAAGAGGTTAGTTTTTTTTCCCTCTTGATGACCTACCAAATCTAATCAAATGGTAGATGTAAAGCTCAGTTTCTTTCTCTCTTTCTTTACTTTCATATTTCTGTCTATAGAAGGAAATGAAATTTGTAATGCTGTTGCTTTATGCATGTAAATATATCACTTCCTCTAGTTGTGAATTCTGTGTCAGTGTAAGCCCTAAGAGTTAATGAAGAGTTGATTAACTTAGGACATATTGAATCATACTTATCAATAAAAGATAATGTTATGGTTATTATGATTGAATTGATAGTGGAAAACTGTAGATATATATATAAAACACTACTCTTAATTATTACTAGTCAATCACTAATATTCAAGGACAATATTAATGTGTTGAAACTAGTATGCAGGTCAATTGATGACTTAATCTCACAAGTATATAAGATATCAAGTTGACACTATACATAGTGTTGTTAGAGGCGCGAGGCGCACTGAGGCGCAAAGGGCTCCTAGAGCCCGAGGTGCGCGCCTCTTGAACATGAGGTTGATGACTACTAAACTATTGTCACACTCATATACTATGTCAAATATGATAACTATTAATATTCCACACACATCAATATCAAATGTAACAAAGAAAACAACACCATGATAAAATTAATAAAAGTTTCAAACTTTTGAGTTTCAACTTTCTAATTTAAACTAACAAAGTCCATCAAAACAAGCGTAAAAAGTCAAATTAATCATCAAGCTCAAGATCATCCTCATTGTATTCTTCTTCTTCGTTATCTTCATCTTCTTCAAATTCAATTTCTTCTTCTTCTTCTTCATCTCTAAGTCTTAGAGATGAGTGTCTCATAGAGGAAGATGCAGGCTCTTGACTCCACTAGCCCTAGCAACGACATCCTCAAGTCATCACCTTCAAAACCAACTCATCTTCTTCATTATCACTTTCTCCATCCATTCTACCCATCAACCATTCATTACTATCATCAATATCTATCAAAGAGATGGGGTCAATCTTATCACGTGCATCATAGGAAGCTTTAAGGCACGATTGTAACTACTCAATTAGTTTTAGAAAATTTTTCTAATATAGTATTAGTTTTAAATGAACATATTAATAATGAAGCTTTATCTACTTGCATCTTAGCTATGAAAACTAAATGGGAAAAATATTTTATTTAATACCTGAAATTTATCTAATTGCATTTGCTTTAGATCCTAGATTTAAATTAGAAGTTTTACAAGAAATGTTAACTTTATATTATGATTAATTCCAATTAAAGATTCTTCCCCTATCCAGTTAATATTATATATAATGTTAGATTTTATTTATATGATATTTGAATCAATATTATGCAAAATATGGAATACAAATTAATATTTTTGAAATTCAACAACTACTAGTAGCAATTTCAACACTTACTAAAGGACAACTATTTTTAAAATAACGCAAAAAATGTCATGATGATTTTAGCCACCTTTCCCGCGCTTCTTTTGCCCATTTACTCTCTGTCCAATCCTTTGAAATGAACATTTTTCTTAAATTTTGCTTATGTAGGTGCATCCTTTCAAGAGTGAGAAAAGCAGTAGCAAATCTTGTGACACCCGCCCGACAAAGCTCTTTTTGTCTTGTGAATTGCCTCAACATATTTACCATGCCTAGGCGAACATAAATGTAAGCATTCACACTCATTGCCTTCTTCAATGTTGCTTTAAAATCAGGCAATTTCCCAATATCTTCTAAGATCAAGTCGACGCAGTGAGCAGCACAAGGAGTCCAATACAAGTGTGGCCTTTTTGCTTTTAATAATTTTCCTACAAAAGAATTTAGAAAAGTAGATAATTTTAACATATATAAGAAAAAGCATATTGATAAGAAAAAATTAAATAGATTCTTACCAGCAAGCACATTGTTACTTGCACTATTCGTTACAACTTGAATAACATTTACTTCTCCTACACGCTCCACAAATCGATCAAGCAACTGAAATATTTTCAGCCCTAACAACATCAACCCTGAAGAGTCCACCCATCTGCCATCAAACTACAACCATACTTTGCCCATTCTGTTTCACACGACTTAATGTAATCATTAGTCACATTATCAACAGGCTTTTTTAGAAAAGGAACCCGCACCTCATGATAACTAGGTCCTTTTAGACTTACACCATATTGGCCAATCAAGTCCAACATCCTTTTGAAGCTTGAATAGTTAACGGCATTAAAAGGAATTGCCGCATCATACATCCACTCAGTTATAGCCATACAAGTTTTTTCTCTCAATTCTTTCTTGTATGCCTCATTTATCGTAGTTTGTCTCTCTTTACCCTTTATACTTTCAACATTTTTTGCACATTAGGAGCAAAATATGTATCCATTGGACCTATTTGTCTTGGCCTTTTTTGCATATTCACCGATCTAGAACTTGTACTTATAGGCGGTACACCTTTAGCTTCAATATCATCCATATCAATATCATCACCAAGAGGGTCTACATCCTTAAAATCTAATGTCGCAAGTTTAGAAAGATTGCTTTTCTCCGCCTTTTTCTCCATGAAATTTTTTATTTCTTCACGTACATGAGGCGGACATTTCTTGCGAGTCGTAGTATTTCGAAACCCTCCAACAAGATGCTGTTTTGCACGATAGATACCTCCTTTTGTAATTTTTTGACAAAAGTTACAAATCAAATCATTTTTGTTATTCGGATTAACTCTTTGAAAATAATTCCATGCCGGATCTTTTGATATATATGTTGGAGTATCACTACTACCTTCCATGATAATTGAACAAGAAAATAACCTAAAAAATTAAAAACAAAATAAAAAAAATTAATGAATTAATGGAATGGTAAACTACTGTACCTAGTATCAAGTATCAACAATAATAGAAAAGTACTGTACCACTGGTACCAGCAATAGAAAAATAGGAAAATAAAAAGAAAAATAGGGACAACATCACAGGCTTGAATTGATTATGCAAAAAGGGAGAGAAAATATTTGCACATCACATTACCAACAAGCACATTGTTTTAATTGGCTTAATTTACTAGCAAATAGGGACAGCATCGTAGCTTTCACAGCAGCAGCAGCAGGAGGTTTTTACAGTCCCAGCAACAGAAAACAAAAAAAAAACAAAAAGAAAACAGCAAAATAAAAAAAAAGAAGAAACGGGACAGCATAGCATCACAGCAGCAGCAGACACGGGACAACATAGCATCACAGTAGCAGCTGTCAACGGGACTGCATCACAAGGGAAAAAAACAAAACAGAAAACTGCTGCTGCCTTGTTGTCAAGAGGAAGGGAAAAAACAAAAAAGAAAACTGTTGCTGTCTGCTGTCTTGCTGTCAACGGGAAGGGAAAAAACAAAAAAGAAATAAGAGGAAGAAGATATAACAGAGAAGAAACGAAAGTGATAAAAAAACATTGAAAACTGGAAATATTGAACAGTGAAAACGATGAAACGAAGAAGAAGAAGAAAAAAAGAAAAAAACATAAAAAGAAGAGGAGCAGCGAAGAAGTGAAGCGAAGAAGCGAAGAAGATTACAAAAGAAGAAGATGAGAAGAAGAAGATGAAGTGAAGAATAGAAAAACAAAAAAAAATGGAAAAAACGCATACCTGGGCAGCGACGGAAGCAACTCAGCAGTGGCGGCGGCAGTGGAGGATGGCGCGACTCTTCTGTAAGGTTTCTTCTTCTCCTTCCGTTATTTTCTTCCCTTTTCTTCTCCGTGCCCTAATTCCAAACCAAATTAGGTTTGAAATGATTTTTTGGTTAGAAATCGAGAAGGCGCTTTTCTCAGCGCCTTGTGCGCCTGACGCCTCAGGTGCGCCTCAGGCGCGCCTTTAACAACCCAGACTATACATTAGAGAATATGTACTAAATTGACCTAACATGAGAATGTTTCATGAATCATTATATGAGTGTTGATCCTGTTCGAAAGCTGAGATAGATAGAATTGCTGGTGATGCGGTTGGAATGCTGATCGAGTTGCCATGACCCAAAGGGGGAGGGTGTGATAAGCTATCATCTGGGTTGACCAAGTCATCAGAAGGTCTCTGGTCAACGCTACTTGCAGATATCAACCGGATTGCCCTGTCCCTGGTACCCGATGCTCAAGGTAGGCCCCAAAAATATATAAGGAGTCGAATAAATAGTAGAATAATGAAGTGCGTAGAGAATAAGCATGGAAAACGTGTCCTGCCCCATGGGCCTCTCTTTAGTAGATCAGTGAACTGATCGTGATGCTGATCTAGTCGTCGTGACCCAGAAGAGTAGATGAATGCGAACTGGATGAGGGGTTAGATCTGATGGCACGAAGCCGGACGCGACATGGATCCGGAAAGTGGCACGCAGGCCGACATGAAGATCGGAACATATCCTCAGCTCGAAGGATGGAACAAAATATTGGCTCGAAGGCCAGAATACCATATCGGCTTGAAGGCCGGAACACAATAGCGAGGTGCACGAACTCGATGACTCGGAGGAGGTTGGATTGCATCAAAAGCGCATGCCAACGCTGATCGAGGGCTGGATCGACGCCGAAAGCATATGGCAGCGCAGATCGAAGGGCGACAACATGCGTCGAGCGGCTTCGACCACTGGAGGCGACATCTGAGGGCAACAGCGGCCACTGGCGGTGGCTGCGGAGGCCGCTGGAGGAGGCGGCGACGACCGGAGGCGATAACGGGCCGCTAGAGGCAGGGCGTCACCCATGCAGCATAAGAAAAAATCGAGCTTCTCTTTTCTCTCCATCCACTGTGCCCTAAATCAAAGGGCTACAGTAAAATGTCCAGAATGCCCCTCTTGCCCATGCGTCTCCCTCTCTATCTCACCGCATCAAGTGTCATAAACATTTATCATAACGACTATTGGTATGAATAGTTCTTAGACATGAAGTCACTACGGTTCTCTACATAAGGAATTATGTACTTTGGTATTGGCAAACGCCACCTATAACAAAGTGGACTATAAAGTCGATCACCGGATATGCAATAAGTTATGTGGAGGGGTGTCAGTAATGTATATGAGATCTATCCCTTCCATATGACAAAAGTGATATCTATGGACCCCTTAATTAAGTAGAACTACTAACATGCATGACCATGTCCAAATAAATTAATATAAGATATTGAGCTC
Organism: Zingiber officinale; assembly: GCF_018446385.1. Taxonomy (NCBI): domain Eukaryota; kingdom Viridiplantae; phylum Streptophyta; class Magnoliopsida; order Zingiberales; family Zingiberaceae; genus Zingiber; species Zingiber officinale. Next base: position 29,707,909 of record NC_056001.1, read on the forward strand.
ATTTGATTAAGTGAGTCTGCTTAGAGATCAAAAAACACAAAGATTGATAAGAGGACGACACAGTTTATGCCTCATTGATCAATCTAGATATTGAGGATAGAAGAACTAAGTTATACAATATAATAGACATAGAAAGGTTAAGTCGGATCTCGACATTTTCGTCACTTGGGTAGCAATGATCCATTGCTGGATGCCACTCTTATGTATCTAATTTTACAGACATTGTTAACGTTACGAGAACCAATTGGGTCACACACATAGAAAACATGTTGATTTGGAGATAGGTTTATTTTAGTTTGACAAAAATACTATGGCCTTAAGATTAGTGGGTTAATCCAAATGAATCCGGATTAGACTCAAATCGATTTGGATTAGACTTATTAGATTAATGGGTTAAACTCATTGACTTATTGGATTACTAGTTAATCCAATATATTAACATCCAACCCACTAAAAGGATTAATGTCCATTAATAGAGATTAATGGAGCATTCATGAAGAGGGAAACCAAAAGGCAAAAATCTTTGGTATTCATTGGATGAGTACAAAAGGATTTTGCAATGCATTTCTGTTGATGACTTGTCTTTTTTTCTTCCTCTTGTCTTGGCTGAACACCACTTGTGATTGTTGCTAGCACAACATAGTTGGTGCTTCTCCGAATATTGAGTTCGTGTGACAAACAAAGAGCTTGTTCGTGTGGATACCGTAGAGTTGCGGACGTTTTGATTGCATTGAGATCTACCAAAGTCAAGTTGCTACTGGGATTGTTTTGTTCACACAACAAAGGTAACTATTCTATTTGATAGAGTAGTAAAAACGTGTATACCGTATTCGCATGGATCTCTGGAGGGATCGCTTTTCCGTTGCATATGTTATTGCTTTTCGTAAAAGATCCCTACATTTTGTTTGTCTAAGAAAATGCAAAAGTGATATACATGCATGTGAAAACAAATTCAACTCCTTCAGTATATGCAATGCTATCTTCGTTTGAAACTTTCTTTTTCAGATTACTAATTTATGCATGTATAGTCTGAGCTTTAAATTGCATAAGTGTCCTATTTGAAGTTAGAAATAAAAAACATAATTGTAATACAAGGATAGACTGAGTTAAGATAATAGGTGCATGACCATGAAGTGTTACTGTGCCACATTGGAATTGAGACTAATCCTCGTCTAGGACCGGAGCAACAAGGTTAAAGTCCTCCCGACAATGCTATTATTTGAATTCAAACTCACACAAGTGCTTCAGATTTAACTCACTTACCACTAGACTAAGCAATTGTTAGTGCCAAGCAATCCTTCTTAAGTATTCAGTTATCTAGATCATCCACAATATTTCATTCTTTACATTTACCCTTGCTGTTGGATTGAACATTATGATTGCTCTTGTAGCTAGCTGATCACTATTTCTAAATTATACAATCTCCTTCACGTACATTTTCATGTGACCATCACTTAGTTCTTTGTTTTTGTTGCATTAAATTTTCACTCGAACATTGTTAGAACAGTGATTCCTGTCTTGTTCTGCTTATCTTTTGAGATGGGTTAAGATTACTGTAATTGGCTCTACACATGACCAAGACAATAACAGATTAGACAATTTCTTCATGCTCCTACCACAACCAAACTCAAGATATCTATGTTGTAAGCACAAACCTGCTAGGATTCTCTGTTATATGATTAAACTTTTGTGGGTTGTTGTATAGCAGGGGAAGGTGCATAAATTAGTTGTGGGCAAACATCTAGCATCAACATTGACCATAGCTATGGGATCTATGCCTGTGAGAGATTATATGGGGCATGATTTTCACCTTTAAGACTACAGTACTTATAATGGAATATTTATATATAAAAAATCTCCTAAATGCTGGTTTTGTATTTGACTAACCTTTTCACTGTTACATCCTCTACTAGAATGTGATAGTTGCATTAATGCCCATAACGTAGCACCAAGACCGACACTAGCGTCATGCAAAAGGAAATTTCACACGGAGGGAACGCATAATTCTTATTAATCAAGTGCTTTTACATGAGACATTGGGACACTTATACTCTATGCTATGAGAACTAAGAAACAACTAAGAAATTTAAGAAATGTAATAATCACCATTAGTTGACTATCAAAATAGATGAATTACTAAATAACTCAAAATTCAAAAGTAGAATATATTTTCCCAGTCTGCATCACCCCATCACTTGTCCTTTTCTTTAGCACATGTTGTAACCATCAAAAGTATGACTGCCGAGCTAAATGAATAAGTTGCCATTACACCTCCTATACAGTGGCACTAGGTTCTTTGCCAGTTATAGCTGCTTTGATCTTGCTATTCTACACCCATTATAAGTTTGTTATTTCCAAAAATTGACAGTGAGTTAGATAAAAGATTAAGGGACACATGCAATGATCTCTTGAAGTTCGGTTGACTAGAAGCCATCCAAAGAAAAAGAAGCACAGGGATGGGCTAGTTTATCTATCTGTAGATGTTCAGTATTTAGTTTATTTTCACTGAACATCTTACACGTCATTTGTGTGCTTATATCACATGTGAAAATTGCTGCTTTGCAGGCTCCTGCCAATGGAAAACCCACTGTCGTGGAGTTTTTATGCAGATTGGCGTGAAATTTGCCAAGAGTTAGCTCCTCAGATCTTTCAAGTAGAGCAGCAGTACAGGTTCTTTCTTGACATCTACATTCAGTGCCGCTATAGAATTTCTAATGAGGCAACCTCTAGACTATTAGTTAATCTAGTTGAATCAGTTTCTGTTGGATTCATAATGGGTAAATAAAACCAAATAAAAGTTTACCTCTCCTAATTAAAACATTTAATCGATTTAAATATTACTAGGGATTGACTTTACATTGTATCCTAGTCAAAGAGTCAAGTATTAGAGTGTTTGAGTCAGAGCATGAAGTGTCAACTTGTGGGTATCTTACATTGGTACAAAGTTGTCAGGTGAAGATTGATCAGAGATTGAGTAACATTCTGCGTCCGTATTAATAAATGTAGTGAAGTAATAAATGCATATGATATATTTTCTTAAAAGTTTTTTTTTTTTTGAGGTTTGTTGCGAATGTATTCCTCAAGGCAAATCTATAAATTATTTCCTCTGGAGTATTCCATGCTTCCAAAAATTCCAAAATCATGTCATAGAAATTGAAGCATCCTATTTGCTGAATTGATCCTGTTTACTCTTTAGCAACATATATACTGACAACTGCTAATTATGGATATACAAACAGAAATTCAACAAAGTACCTTCATTGTATCAAGTTTAGAAGATAGTCGACACTTCAATTTTGTTTCTTTGTGTTGAGGAAAATGTGGCTAAATTTTATGACTGTCTTCTATATTGCTTTAATGAGTCATAACAGGTTACTTTTCTTCCAGAAACAAGGTAAATTCTGTCATGTTAAATGTTGACAACACAAAGTGGGAGCAAGAGCTTGACGAGTTCGGAGTGGAAGGCATCCCCCATTTTACTTTCTCGGACAAGGAGGGTAATGAGGAGGCGATATTTTCTTGAAAATGTCGTTGCGCTTGCTAACGGTGAGTCAACAATACCCCATGCCCGAGTCGTGGAAGGTGCATCAAGTTGTTGATCCTAGATACACGAAACTCCCGTCAATTGGATGATCCTCGGGAACGATTTATTGTTCACCATACCTTCGATCAAGTTGTTGATCCCAGATACACGAAACTCCCGTCAATGTTGGATGATCTTCGGGAAGGATTTATTGTACACTGTTTTTCTCTACTTTATAAGAGGCTGTATCCGAGATTTGAACGTGTGATCTGTAGATCACACGATAACAACTTCATTGTCGTGCTAAGGCTCCCTTAATTGTGCTGATTGGCTAAAAGGTTTGCTTTATAATAAGTGCAAATTAGGTTTTGTTTTGTAATATTTGTTCATTTTGGTATTCATGACCATACATATTGGATCTAGTTGATTTGGAGTCTGCTACACATTTACACCCATAAGAGTGATCATAAATGCTCACATTGTCAACAGTTATAGTAGCCACATGGTCGATGAATTATTTTTGATAGTTCAATTTATTAGTGTCTCATTCGACTGGTTCATCATGAAACACGATGCTAATTAAGACCACGTGATTTTATATTTTAGATCACACACTGAGGTCCCAAACATTAAGAACAAGTACCACTCAGATTACCAGAGAAGGGTACGTCAAAATTATTTTTATATGTTTTATTTGTTTTTTTTCCATGGTTAGTTGAATCAATTTTGCAGCCGGATTAGTCAAGCTAGATCTAGATTTAAGATGGTAAATTAGCCCAGCTTTATTGTTAACCGACTATAAAATGAATTTGAAATGGTTATTCAAATTCGAATGTGTTATTATAAATTTATTTATTTATTTTAAGAGTTTATTTGTTGAACATATTTCACAAATTTTATTCTTAAAAAATATTTATAAATAATTCATAATCTGTGAACATTATATATATATATATATATAAACTTATTTAGTTTAATAAGAGTTTTAAGTTTTGAGTTGAATGAATTTAGCATGTTAAATCAAAAGTGGGTTATAGTATAAATGAACTTAGGAGGGATCAAAGGCAGGTCAAGGGATTTGAGTGAGTTAAGCTGGTTGAGTAGATCATAGTAAAAGAAAAATTAAAATTGATTTATATGATTTATTTATTGTTTTTAACTCATGTAAAAATTATTTACGTCTTTGATCTGCCGACACTCCATCTGGTCCTTTCCTTTGCAATTGCCAACTGGACTAAATGATATGATTATAATATATAATTAAGGATTGGACCAAAATGCAATCATTATTTACAGGGTCCCATCGTTAATAGCAGAAACCATATTATTATCATTATCCACAAGTTGACATTATCCATTTATTTATTAGTGGAAGAAGTGATCTGGAGAGTTATTTTGTTTTTAAATACTTTTGAAATTTAAAAATAATAATTTTGTATTTATTAACATTATTATAGTTCTGCTCAAGCTAAATCCAATTACAAATTGGTATTAATAATAGTCATTTATTTATTTAAATGGAGTTTTGGGACATATGGGCCCCACCTGTATCCGATTGTTTAATGGTGTTGAAAACAAGGGGCTCTTTGGAAAACTCCCCGCCATGTGTTTAACGTTCCAAGGACCATGAGTGTGCACCAATCACATCACGGCAGCAGTACTTACTTGTCTTCCTCCGCTTCCTTCTGCTTATCTATTTATTCTATAAAACTCCCTCTTTGAAGAGGAAAACCTGAGCAGAGAGTGACAGAGAGAGACAGAGGGAGCGTCAATGGCGAAGAGCGCTTACCTGAGAACGAAGGCGGACTACTCCACCAGTATCGTCGAAGAGCTGATCCAGTCGGATCTGAACGAGCTCGGCGTCGCCGCACGGAAGCTCGCCAATCACGCCATAATGCTCGCTAGCGGCTTGGGCTTCGGCACCGTCTTCCTCCAGTACCTCGCTTCCTTCGCCGCCATGTCGGTTCCCTTCGATATCATCTATTTTTTTTATCCTCGACTTCGATTCGTCGTCTAATCTATCAAAGTTCTGGTTTCTAATTTAACAGTGAACCGAGTGATCTCCCGATTTGTTTTCTTTTTTTGACATATGTCTAGTTTTGCTTCGTTCAATCTTTAATCGCTAGATCCTGAAGAGACAGAGGTTTTTTTTTTTGAAAAACTGAGCAAATCCCTATGACGGTTCTACGATGAGTCAACTTTAGGTTCTGGCGTTCCTTTCGCTGTGACCTTCCTTAGGATTTCCTAGTTACAAAAAACTTGATAAGCTATTCAAGGATCAGTATGCTATCAGACCACCTACAAGAACATTCTATTTATTTATTAAATTATTTAAAAACGGTTAGGTCTAGTCTATGTTATAGTATCATCAACCAATTTTAGCCTGCAATTTTAGTTAACATAATCATGATCAGGGGAAAACTTAATCTGACTAATCCATAAGTAAGCAGTATCCTATATGATGGTAAATTGTGTATTCTACCTCAATTCTGAATTCTAAGTCAAAGTTTCACAATATGACTTCTAGGTTAATTAGCTATGCAGTATTTAGCTTCAAAATCATACTTAGTCTTTACCAGTAAAGCATTTCTCTACTTGCATGTCATTCAGCTTAAATCACCTTGATTTTGTATCTTGCTGTGCAGATATTTGTTGATACTGGATCGCACAAATTGGAAGACAAACATGTTGACTTCGCTTTTAATTCCATATATCTTCTTCAGCCTTCCATCGCTCATATTTTCTTTTCTGAGGTGATCTAATTGCCCTATACTGGGTAAATTACTATGTTGCACATATTGTCTTCATTGTGTGAATTCCACATGGAACGTACAGAAGAGAATTAGTTATAAGATATATTGACCAATAAATTCACTTATTTTCACTTAAATTAGTAGCTTAAGGACATTTTTATTCTTGATTTTTCTTTATTTCAGCCATCTCTCATTCGATTTATGATCAGATGTTCATAAGCAAACTTGTCACTCAAACCTGTAAGAACTCATTTTAGGTAGATCAAACAACAGTTGACGAACTTGTACATTTCGTTTCAAATTAATCAATAACCAATGGAGCAAGAAGGTTTTGTTTGTGCTCATGAACAAAGCTTGTGAAAGTCTATTTGAAACCCATCATGTGGCAAGCTGATACATTTTGGGGAAAGCATTTGGAATTTTGGATGGCCATACAAAATCCTTTCATCATCACCCAAGTTGTCTTTGTTTTGTATATTTTCAGTTATCAGAAGGGTATTATAACTTAATTTTGCATTGACAGACGAACTGGATAGTTACTTTTTCCTTTAATTTTGGGACTTCATATTGGTCACTTGTAGTTTTTTTTTTTTCTGTTATTTGTATTGCTTTATCTTTTCAATATCTCGCAGAGGGGAATTTGGGAAATGGGTTGCATTGATTGCTGTAGTTTTGCGCCTTTTCTTTCCTCGACGCTTCCCTGGTACGTATTCACTTTACTGTTCTAAATGCAACTTGCATTGTCGCATCTATATTTTCACATCCTTAGTTGAGTAACTAAACATGGCATGTATGCTTACTAGTGTGGCTATATACATCCATTTTAACTAAACATGGCATGTATGCTTACTAGTGTGCCTATATACATCCATTTTTTTTCCCATGAAATGCTTAATACATACATATGCTCGAGGGTTGATATTCCTTCAATTGCCATTTTATAATGGTCGTTATACTAACTATATGGTATCACTAACTCTGGAATTCTAGTGAGGCATTGTGGAATTTTATATTTTAGTTAATTTTCCATTAACATCTGGATGAACTAATTATTTCTGATGCATGGAATAAACATTAGATAGTCTTAATTTTACTTATGACCTTAGCACCATCTTTACTACTAGTAATTTTACTTATTACCACTAATATATAGTACATAAAACAGAGTTGTTTTACCAATTGGTATTTGTTACCTTTTCATTCATTCCCTAAAAACCATTCTGGTCCAATAAGCCAAATGTAACAACTGTGAACAAATGATCCAGCTACCGTTCCTATTATTAATTATTTTTCATACCAAATGCAGCGCTACTAGGGGAAAGTTGAGACAGTGTAATGAAAAGTTTATTCATTCCACTGGACCAGTCTTAATTTTGTTTTAGTCAGCATGATAGTTTCATGAGTTCCTTGTACATATTCCAATTTTAGGAGATACTTGTGTAATCTATGCATATGAAGAGAGAAACCTTCTATGTTGTCGTCAAATATAAATCATATCTCATAGAATATAGCAAATCCATATACCGAGTCTGGTTCATCAGAAAACTAAGTTGGTCAGTAGAACACCAGGTCAAGTCGGCATAAAGTCTGATTCAACAGACATTGGATCGGCAGTATGTCACCTAATTTTGTTGGAATTCCAAACAAGAACAGAAATGACTATAATTTCTAGCTGCCAATGCGATCAAAACAAGTAATTGGGCATACAAATTCAACAGATAATGATCAGACCCTTGAATTAGAAACAAGAACAAAAATAGACTTGCTCTTGGTATTAGACTTGTCATTTGTCCAACTTGAATGATGTTCCCATCTTACTGAAGCTACAACATGATGCTAACCAACTCGATATCATTAAGACTATGATCACTTCGTTTCATTTCTTGCTGTGCAGACTGGTTGGAGATGCCTGGGGCATTGATCCTTCTATTGGTGGTTGCTCCTGGATTCTTTGCCAACACTATAAGAGGTGGTATCGTGGGCTACTTCATATGCCTCGCCATTGGTTGTTACCTGATTCAGGAGCACATCCGAGCATCCGGCGGCTTCAGAAACTCATTCACCAAGAGCAATGGTATCTCGAACAGCATAGGCATCATTCTTCTCTTCATCTACCCGGTTTGGGCCTTAATCCTCTATTGGTAGACACTCCTACTGTCATTATGATCTTCAAAGAGGGAGTTGGGGACTGTTAAAGAGGTGGGTGGGTGTTCATTTGAGCATTTCATTTTCTGGTGTTGTAAGATTTGTGTTCCTTGTTTGTAAGAGATGATGGTTGACCTCCCTAAACTAGTTTGTTTGTAAGAGATGATGGTTGACCTCCCTAAACTAGTAGTCAAGTAGTAAAGTTCAATTTTATATGTTTGTTATAATTTCTCCTGTTCTTAGAGTATTGATTTCAGTATGTATTTCACAAATTCATATTTTTCTATATCTTTAAATGATTTTAAATTAAAAAGTACCTTTATTTTGCTTTTCATAATTTAATTACCTTTTAAAATACTTTTGTTTTACCTTTTTTTTTTTTTTACTTTTGACATTTTACATAATATTATTACAATTAACTATAGTTAATGTGACATAATAATAATAAATTTTAATGGGTTAAAATTAAAAGGGCACTTTTAATTATCATTTTTTAATTTGATTAAAATTTATTTAAATTTATTAAAATTATTTAAATAATAAAAAAACTTTAAAACTATTATAGTAACCATTTATAGGTGTTAAATTGCTATTATAAATTATTAAATAATTTCATTATAGCAACTATTATTAGTAATCATGTTTTTTTAGTAACTATTAAATACTTATTACGGTTGTTTTGAATGTTTGTAAATATTATTTATTAAGTTTAAATAATGTAAATTAAATTATTAAAGAGCTTTTTATATAATTTTTTTATATATAATATTTTTGATAAGTTGAACCAATTTAATTTAAAACTTATACTAATTATTTTATAGTCATATTTTTATATGTTGAACCAATTTAATTTAACACGAACATAAATATTTGAAAGAAATATTCAAAAAAAAATATTCGTTCTTATACTCTTATAGTAATTATTTTATCGTCATTACAACATTAGATGCTGTTTTATTTTTTAAAAAAGAGCCTTTTAAAGACTTTAATCTCTTTTAATTTTTGTCCAAATATAATAGTATTTTAATAAAATTTAATGCAAAGAAGAGAAGCCGTTTGCGTCCGCTTTCCCACCTTCCTCTTCATCCAAAAGGGCAATATTTCATCTCTCTCTCCTGCCTTCGATTCCGAGATCGAGAGGAAGGTCAGGAAGGGAAGGCGGAGGGCACGATATCGGATGGAGGAAGAGGAGGAAGAGAGGCCGGAGTAAGGTGAGAGCCGACCGTCGACTATCTCATGCCCTTACGTCGATCCTCGCTGTGCGATGGACGAGACGCCCGGTTGCGTTAGTTTATTCCTGAGATTAGGTCAGGCGATCTTCTCCTCCGCTGCCCTACTCCTCATGTCCGTCGGCGTCGAGTTCTTCAGTTACACCGCTTTCTGGTATGCACCTAATTCCTCTCCTTCTATTCGATGGTTTCGATCTGAAATCGAACCAATTTCCTGGGTTTCTGACATCGATGTTGTTCCGTATGAATAAAGGTTTATGTGTGGTAAAATTTTGATTTTATGCTCTGGTTTGTGCTAAAATTGATAACATCGATCCGTCTCTGTTGTTCATGATCAGTTTGATTGTTCAGCGATGACAAATTAAAAAGATGAATAATGTATGAAGCATGGCAAAGTGGAAGGGAAAGATGAAATGGAAATCAATAAATTATTCTTTGAGTTTTGAGGGCGGATGATCATCATTATTTGCAAAGGGGAACAACAAAAAGCTGATCCATCTACTCCGAATTCAACTTTCTACTCATCCATACAACAAAAAATTAAGAAAAAAAAACTTCTGATTCCATCTTCCTTTTACCATTACCTGGATGCTTAGTAAAATTTACTAGTAATATTTTACTGACTAAGCAAAAATCCAATCTTTCGGTATTATGTTGATGCAAAACTAACTGTTTAGGTCTGCTTGCATCTAATTCATGGACAAATAATCAATCAAACTGTTTAGATGCTGTTTTGTGCATCCGAATGCAACTAGTGAGTCTACATTATTTGATCACTGGATATTCATTCTCCTCATAGAACTAAAATTGACCTGAAATTTAAGTTAGAGTAGCCTGATTGAATTCATGAAGGAAGTTATATCATCATGATCTTTGTGATCAAATAATTCTTATCAGAGTGCTATCTTTTGCTTTGAGGTGATCAGCATTCACATATGAGATTGAAAGAGTTTTACTTTATATCAAGGAGATTGAGGTATAGACTATACTAGTTTACAAATATAAAAAGCTAGTGATTTGGGTTAGATATTTTCCTTGAAGTTGTGTATAGTAATCCTGGATTTTTAAGTTTAAGAATTTACAATAAGTTTTCGGCAAGAGTAATTGAATCTTTCTTCAAAGCAGTGTTAAGTTTTGAAGCAGTTTTACATGTGATTTTTTATCCTTCAGCTTTCTAGTCACGATCATGGGATTGGTAATTCCTTGGAGCTGCACACTAGCAATGTTCAACATCTACTCGGCTATTTTTTCTCGCTCTCTACGACTTCCTGGCCTGATAGTGATTGTTGCCATTGGAGATATGGTATGTATTCATCGTACAATACTGCAATCATCTCCAATTTCTTGTTTTGCGTCCATCGGTTATCCATCATGTACTCTGTCAGGTTTTGTCCATCCTCTCCCTGGCTGCAGCTTCTGCATCGGCTGGTGTTGTAGATCTCCTCCTCCACCTCGATGGGATTCACTGCCCTCCAAAGTTTTGCGGTCGGTACCAGTTATCTACCACGATGGCATTCTTTGCTTGGTTTCTAACTGCTGCATCATCTCTTTTGAATTTGCGGCTCGTTGCTTCTGGGTGATATTATTTGGTAAATCATAAATTGTATTTGTCGAACTCAGAGACTATTAGATTCCCTTGATAGATTTTCTTTCGTGTAAAAGTTCCTATGAATCGATTCATTCCATCTCAAGATACCATGAACATCTTTCATTTTTCTTAATTTTTTTTTATCAAAACATTTCATCTTCTTGGACAACTCTAAGTGGTTATAGAGTAGAATATGTTGAAGTGAATGAATGGAAGTTTACATGATAAAGGCCAAACCTTCAAGGAAAATAGAACAGCTCTAAGTGGTTATAGATTTTTTTTTTTTTAACTCACTTTGAGCAGATTCATGTTATCTATAGATCAACTTTCATGATGATTGTGGAGGAAAAAGAGAAATGCCAAATTTGGATTACTTTAGAATTGCTTTGTTTCTCAATGAATGCTTTATCATTGATTAGTTAATTAAAGTTTTGTTTTTCTTTGTTTATTAGAAGTGGAGGATAAAATTAGTCTGTTCAAGATTGAATTGCTTGCAAAGTGGAAGAAAGTATATGTTTATTTAGTAAAAGTTAAAGGTCTGATTATTTGATTGAATGAAAGATATATAGAAGAATAAAAAAAAAGATCGTAGAAGTATAAACTTTGTAATCCTTTCACTCCTCTCCTTTGTATCTTCCATTCAAATAATCAGACAGATCAATGATCACTAGGCTAGTGGAATGCAAGAAGAAACAAACTCAAAGAACTAATCACTGAAGAACTGATGGAATTACTATCATTCACTAAAAGAATGAAATAATTATCACTATTTTTTACAGTTCTAACTATGTCCAAATCACCTCTTCCAGTTTCAGTTAAGTAGATAACTCGAAAAGAATTGTGATGAGTGTGAGTTGCCTATTTAAGCATTGAAGGATTAACTGGTTTGCCTTACAAGAGGTTTCACCTTGTGTGTATGCCCGATACTGTTTACAAGGTCCTTTCTGGTACATACGGGAAACATATTTAGTCGAGGGATTTTTAAACGTCGGAGAACATAGGGGAAGCTGAGTTGATCTCTTGAGGTGAATCGAACGACCTCATTGAACCAGAGACACATGAACATGTTTGTCGATGGAGTGTGCTCCCTCACTATGACTGATGCTTCAGCAAGAGCTGCAAAGTGATGACATTACAGTAATCACCCATCACTTCACAATTTGACGCGTTGAAGTTATCAGTAGTCATTTATAGTTATGGGTAGGAGCAGACCTTTCTTTCCATACAGTCTCTTCTCGTCGGGAATACCATCTAGTTGATACTGACGCAGTTGAATCTCCACTTCCTCTGGTGTGGCTTTGTGTTTCTTTACAACAGCCTTTGCCTCATCGTACAGGCTGCTACGAGCTCCATGTTCAGAAATGGCAAGCACAGAATTAGTGCGCCAAAGTAGAGCTTCAAGTACACCTATTGGATCCCTTCGAAATTGGGATTTTGAGTCGACCCAAATTGAAAACCTTGTGTTAGGGAAAAGTCGATGGCTCAACATCTGAAGCAAACAATGGGTGATTAACATACAGATCTCGTAGATGCAATGTAAATGCAGTCTATTCTCAGACAAAACCATTATCTGGCCAAACTGACCGATGAGAAGTGAATTTATTTGTTTATGAATTACGACTTAGTACCTTGGGTATTTTTCCATTCAACCGTTGGTCCGAAAAAGGAAGATCCTTGACAACCACAATGTGCCACTTACCGATCATGTGGTCTTCACCAATTACTTTCCCATTCTTTTCCTGAGACGAAAGAGTAATGTCATCCCAGAATGCCACATAGCAAACCTGCACGTGAAGTGGATCAATAATTGATTCCAAGAATACAGAAAATTGTCCTGTGTAAGAAACATTTTCACGACCCAAACCTTCTCAAGTGATGCATTTGTCATTCCTATAGGTTGAAACAGATCATCCCCTCCGCCAAATGCACAAGTTGAGACTGCTACTTTGCATGTTTGCATGTAATCTTTGTCGACACCAGAAATTTTAAAGCCTCCTTTTTCACTGTAAAAGCCACAATGCACGACAGCAGTTTCATTAACCTGAAACAAGAATGTGCAAAAAGTAAATATGACATACAAACACTTAACAGTTTGAGCCTAGCTGCTAATGAGCCACCTCACCAAAAACTAGTTTGAGCACGATACAATATCTTAGTTGCCAATTCCTAAATGAGTCTTAGACTAAAACATAATTCTTCTCATGTAACCTTGTGAGCAGAGTTACAATTTCTTAATAACAAACTTGTCCCTTATAATCTCATGAATTGCATTAAATATAAATCTTTTCATCAAGCCTACATATCCAAACATCAATAAGCTGATTTTTAAGTTCAATGTGACATGAGTTGCAAGATAAGTTCAAGCTCGATACCTAAATAAGCCTTGATGTAACATGGGGAGAGGTTTTCTGCTATCACTTATGTTTGTGTTGAATTCCAACACAGTTGAGTTTGAGTTTGTTTAGATACCTAAATAAGCACAATTCATTTAGTTACCGAAACAAGTTAGATACATCCTTGAGCTTGGTAAAATTTAGAAGAGCAAACTTCTAGTTGAATCAAGCTCAAGCTCGGTAATGATTTGTCAAGCCGAGAGATTGAAGAAAGAGCTTCACTTAGTTCGACTTGTTTAATACGTGTTTAAAATGTAATGGAGGAAGTAGAAAGTAACCTCTCATATAATAGTGGAAGAACAGGGAATGCAAACTGGAAGTATCATCATTAAGCACTGAAGATTACTAAGGAGTAGAATAAGACCTTGAAACTTTGTTCTCTTTCGTCGAGTGTTTGATATCCAGTAAACGAATTAAACCTTCCAGTGCCATTGTTCTGCAGAAATGTAACATTGCCTTCAACATGGTGTTCACCTGAATCTACTTTATATAGCAATCTCTTGGCAGGGAAATCTACTTCTGCAGATGCAGGAAACCCTAAATTTTCAATCTGCTCTGGATCAAGGATCTTAAGGCAGGCTGCCAAATCAAGAGAATGAATATTAGTGACAGATCTAAATTTGACAACTCATGGCGAACACTAAACCAAAGACATCCCAGAATGATGAGGATTATGGAGATACAATCGCCCATGTATGATTTCGTGGTGTGCAGGCATTTCAATGGGTGGACTACATGCTAACAAAAAAAAGAGAGCAATTTGTTGATTCTTTCGCATTGTTATAGGGAATTTGTCAATTTTCTGGTTCATTGCAAGATCAAAATTTTCATCGAAGCATCTCCTAAATGGAATAATTACGAAGAAAAGTATGCAAAGATCTGGATTTTATCGCTGGAAATGAAGAGACTTCAAGAAGCATACGCTCTCTGACGCCGTGAACGACTCTGGTCATCGGATCGAGGCGATTAAGGTTCCGCGGAGACTCTTCCTCCTTGGCGGAAGCGGTCAGATTGGGTCGATCTTCGTCGGAAAGCTTCTTCCCTACCCGCATGATCTCGAGGAGAAGAACGAAGGCTGGGAGGAACAGCAGCACACGCCACCATCGGATCGCGGTCCTCACCACCCGCCGGAGGAACTCGCGACGCCATCCGGGCCACGGCTTTTTGCGCTTGTAGCGGGCACGGGCTCGCGTCCTCCCCGCGACATCGCCGTCGTCTTCGGAGACTGAGATGGAGACGCCGTTCAACATCGAGAGAGAGCGAGAGACAGCGTGCTTCCAATGAGGATCAAATAACGGTATCAATAAACCGGGTTAAATCATTGTCACAGTTATGTGCTTGATACAATGACCGTTCCGTTCATAAATCGTGATATAATACATCTATATCGGTGGTTGAATCTCAGTTCAAGTTCAGTTAGGGTTTCGTAGCTCATTTGAGAGCAGTGGGACGATGGCGCTGACCAACTTCATCGTGACGGTAGTGGGTGTAACCGCCGCCGTCCTCCTCCTCCGAAGCGACGTGAAGCAGTCTGCCTCCACCTTCCGACGCAACGTGCGCCACATCCGCCAGTGGCTCGAAGAAGAATCCGCCTCCGCTTCCAAGTAAGTAAAAAAAATGCAGCTTTGGAAACATAGGCACTCGGAACCAACTGTTTTCCTTAATATAATTTGATTCCTGAAACAGATTATTGAAATGGTTGTCTATGTGCATATATATTTGCTGATTGCTTCTTTGCTTGATCGATTACCAGTTGAGCTGTGAGGTTCCTTTAGGTTTCTTCTGAATACGAGATAGGTTTTCACATATAAGTCATCACTCCATGTTTAGATATTTGGACCATATATTTAAAATTAGGTAGGTTAATCATATTTCTAGATGTCGAAATATGGTACCTTTGGTGTTTGTCATCTCCCTTCTAGATGCCAATCGTAATGCCATGTTTTGCACGTTGCAGTTAACAACTTAAATGACAACTTTAAATTTGTTTGAGACACACATTTTATAAGAATGCAAAGCATGTTTTTTGATTAACATGCCTTTATAGCCTCAGAAGGATTGAGAGTTTGAAATATTTATTGTTAATGGACTTTTTTTCTTTCAACTGAATAAACAAAAGCAATTTCCAAACAGTGGTTGCAATTTTGCCAAGCTTATGTGAATAGAATCCAATTTTGAAGTTGTCATAAGATTGAGTTCATAAGATTGAGTTCGATGATAGTGGTTAGGCTTCTCCTTGCAATTTCCTAACAAAACTTTAGTTAGATTAGATCTACCCTTGGACTAGACCCAAGCCTTGAATTAGATTCCAAATCCACAACCTCCCCTCTCCCTTTTTTTAAATGCTGGATTTACTTGAATATAATATAGATTTGGTTTCTGGCTACACAGATGGACACAGGCTTTGCCTTCTCTGTAAGGATGGCATAGAATACGCTTGCTGGAACAGACATGTCGGATGAATCAGGACAAGAGTTGGTGCTGTCAGGATGAGGAAGATGTGGCCGATGGTGGTCACAGCTAGCGTGATAACAGACTGTGGCCTCAGAGAAGCTGTGTAGGGATGGCGATGCCAGGAGATCATCTTGAGATGTTGCATAGGGAAAAGACAGGTTGGGATGCCATGGGTGATGCAGATCACAGTGATAGAGGCTGGGAAAAAGTCGAAGATTGGGATGTTGTGCTTCTTGGGGGTTGATGGCATCACATACAATGGAAGATGGAGCATGACAGTGGTGATGATTCAGGCCTTCAATGGTGCTGACCAATTCTGTGGGGGCGCGCATTGTGGTTTGCAGTAGTAATTGTGGAAGGAATACCATGATCAAGGTCTCAAACAGCCAGCATGGAATTTTGCAATGCAAATCAATTGCACTTGGTGTGGGAACAATGTTGCTTGGAATTGCACTGGCAGATGACAGATGCAATGCAGTTGGGAAATGAGTACATAGAGGAATCTCTTTGATGTTGGTGCACATAGTAAGGGTGGCCAATGACAGAAGGTGGGTCGGTGGCATTAGTGTAGTGTAATAGAAATATCAAACATTGAATCAGTTAAGAATTCAACTATGATATCAATCAACTGATGCAACATTAGAATTAAACCATTAAATCACACAGAAACTTGAGATGAAATTGATGAAGAGATAAGTTTAAATTGCAAAGTTGTGTCTAGAGTTGGAAGTAACATTCACTTCACTATAACTATATATTTTGGGTTTGTTGACAACAAACAAGAAATATCTTTATTATATTTTCCACCTAAAACCAATTGTTTATATGACTGCCTCTGGTTTTTGACACACTAGTAAAGTTGTGCATGACAATTCTAAATAGTGCCCTCTAATGATTCATTTAAGTGCATCATAGAGGTTCTAATGCTCAATCTCCCTTTATAGTTTAGTGAAAATGTTTTCATTTTTTGTTGTGTTTCTGGTCTCTGCCTTTACGTTATACATCATCTATCTTCTACAGATCCATGGAACGATCTGCACCAAAGGAGTTGGATTCTCAGGCAGTGAAGAAAGACATTCCCAAGGATGAGAAGCATTAGAACAAAAGAGGCTCCAATGGATATAGTTCATAACTTCATAGTGTTTTCTCTGGCAGTTTTGTTCTTTGCTTTTTCCTCTCAAATAAGAGTTATTCAGAGATTCTTGTGTCATAGAGAATAACTACTGGCAAGACCTTTTCAACAAGGATCAAACAATTCGGTATTATTATTTATTTTTGGTGATGTAGGTGTCCGGGTTTCAGTTGATTAATTCTGAAAAAAGTTGGCCTTTATCGGTTTGTCTATCTGACAAATTATATATATATATATATATATATTTGTTTTCGTTAGTAAAAAGTTGTAAGAGTTGGAATGGTATATTATTTTTCTTGCTGTCAAAAGAACTTGAGTTGAAGAAACTTTGGAAATAAAATGCTTTGTGGAATTGCTATATTAGAAGGAGAGTTTCATATAGTATTTGAGATATAATAGCTCGTGAAATTGTTTTTATTTTTAGTTTTATTTTGTAAAAAATAAAATTTCAAAGTTTTAAAATATAAATACATAAATCTTTACACCATTAATAAATTCAAAGGTGTTAAGACTTTAAAATACTTTTATGTAAAAATCCTGTATATGTTTCTCAAATGAATTATTTTTAAAAAATCTAGTATAACATTTGTAATTTATCTTTTTATTGTTTGAGCTATTTTTAAAAAATAAAATTTGTAATTTCTTTATTTTTTATCTTCCGACAAAATGAAATCGTTAGAATGATGGGAAAAAACAAAAATTCCATTGCCGGGATTTGAACCCGGGTCGCCTGGGTGAAAGCCAGGTATCCTAACCGGACTAGACGACAATGGACTAGTGTTACGATTGTGTATTTTAAATAATTTTAATATATAACATCTATTCTGTTGTGCCAAAAGATCTTTATTTTTCATAGAAAATTAATAATTGTTTTATTTAAAAGAAACAAAACTATAATAATACTCATAAAATATTACTATTTTCTTTTTAAAAAAGAAATCAAATATGAGGCTTTAGTTTTATTGACTTTCAAAATTATAAGCAAAGTGAAAGGCCAATTAAACAACGAAAGATCACAACAACATATCACACCAACGTGATAGGACTTGCAAAAGCTTTGTGAAAGGCAACTCATTCTGTCACTGATCATCTCCACAAAGCTTTTATGACCCAAAAAAAAAAAAATTGCACAAGTTTTTTTTTCGACAATTTACCAAAAGACATATTTAGAGTTATGAATTGTCCAAAAGAAGTACCATACTTTAATATTTACCAAATAACACACTCAATTTTCTATTATTCCCATTCTATCCCTCAATCATTTGTCAATCTCTTTCCTTTTTTTTTTTTTTTCATGCATGCAATTTTTTTTTTCTCTTCCCTCTCTTCAATGTACGCATCCTCTCTTCTCTTTCCTTCCATCTTCTCTTTCCTCACTCTTTTGGAGATATGCATGCAAGCAAAGCATAATATGAGCATAATATTATTTTATATCAAGCCCTTGGGATTAGAGTTTAACGTACTTTCTTTAATAACATTTTAACAAAACCTATTGGTGGACCTAGATACCTCGGATTGAACTCATTTCAGATCCTATAGATTTCTGAGACTGCAAGGAGTTCAATGGTGCTGTCCATTTCATATTTCGACTTCTCCGAAGGTGTTAAAATATGATCAAAAGAATCATTTAAACAACCTAATGTGAGTCTGATATGAACGTTGGGCCTGATATGAACCATATCAGGCCCATGTTGGGTTATTTTAGCTGATTTTTTCTATAACATTTTAACACCTCCGAATCAGTCACAATATGCATTGGACGACACCATTCGATTCCTTGCAACCTCAGAAATCCACAAGACTTGAAATGAATGCAATCTGAGATATTTAGGTCTATCAGTGGATTTTGATCGAAACCCACTGATGGACTTAGAGACCTCAGATTGTACCCATTTCAGTTTCTATGGATTTATAAGGTTTCAAGGAGTTAAAATATGCTATCAATTATTTATTTCGACTTCTCGGAGGTGATATAATATAATAAGAAAGAATCTGTAAAAATTTTCACGTTGGACCTTAAACATGTATCAGAAGTTAATTATTTTCCCCTATCAAATATCGACAACTAGTCAATGCTTATTTACTAGGGTTGTACATCAATTATTAGTCTTCATGTTCATCTTTCAATAACATATTGATTATTACTTTAACTTGGGATGAAAGTGAATAGATCTATTATGCTACATAATTTTTTAGCAACACAACAAAAGCAGCATTTGCTAAGACAACATGCATAGGTGAGGAGCATAAGATGCTGATCCTCTTTCACTAACGAACTTTGAGGAAGAATCATAATACAGTAAACTGTTAGAGTGTATACTAAAAGCCTAGCTTTTGTAAATATTTATTTATGAAATAAAAGAATCACATTGGTCAAATATCTACATTTTATTTGTTAAGTATAGTTGTTCAATTAATTTATATTGTAGATAACATGGTGTGTGGTGTCACACACAGAAGATCATGTTATCAGTTCTTTATAAATTATAAACAGTTGCTCACGACTAAGATGGAAAGGAACAAACTATTGGAATAGTTGTAGTATAATTAGGTATTAGTTTATCTTGACTAATAAATTATACTAGTACACTCTAAGTGTATTGAGTAGGACCATTTTAGGTAAATTCTTTTTATACTGACTTAATAAAAGAACTAGACCTTAGTTATTATGGAAGTGTGTGCTCTTAATCCTAATATAATAACAAGCATATATATTTAGTATTTATTTCTTTAACTTATCAAAGGGTGAGATTTAGTTCGATAAATCAATAGACCCGATAAGTTGGGAAATGATATTACTTATAGTGTGTGTTGTTGATTATAGAAGGAATCTGTGTCCTAGTTATCTAGGTTGAGAATATCCCCAAGAGGAGCTCATAAGGATTATCATGTTAAACCCTGCAGGTGGACTTAGTCCAACATGACAATGAAGTTGAGTAGTACTACTCTTGGAGCTAGATATTAATTAAGTGAGTTGTCAGTAACTTACTTAATTAGTGGACATTCATTATTTTAAACACAGGAAGACTAACACACTCATATATGAAGGAGCCCATAATGTAATTTGGGATTGGTGCGGTAGTGCAATAATAACTCTCTAGTGGAATGAGTTATTATTGATGAACTTGAGTTGTGTGTTCAGGGCGAACACGGGATACTCAAGCTCATCGGAAGGCCAAAACCAATTTCTCCTCTAGGTCCCTGTCGTAGCCTCATTAAAGCCTCAAGTCCACCTATATGAAGCCCTTCTTGGTGTCCAAGAAGAGGCCGACCCATGGCTTGGTGACCAAGCCAAAGGGGTCGGCCAATCTCCTTCACAAAGGGGCCGACCCTTTGCTTGGTGTCCAAGCAAAGAGGGGCCGACCATAATAAATTCAAATAGGAGGGGTGTTTTGAATTTTTAAAATCTTCTCTTTGTAGAAAACTACAAGTTTTAAAAGAGAGTTTTTAAAATATAAAACTTTCCTTATTTGAATTAGGCCACATGGTTTAAAAGAAAATTTAAAAGTTTTAAAACTTTCCTTTTTAAACCATCCTCATGGTTTTAAGAAAAAAAGGAAAAGAAATTTTAAATTTGAAAATGTCTAACCATGTTAAAAAAGAAAATTTTAGAAGAGAAGTTTTAAAATTTTAAAACATGGTTTTAATTTTTAAAACTTTTCTTTTTTAATATTCACTTTAGAAAGTTGATAGAGAGCTTGTAAAATTTTATAAGAGTTTTTTCTTTGCTTATAAATTTTTTACAAAGGTTATTTCTTTCCTTTTATTGTGGCCGGCCACCCTTGCTTGGTGCCCAAGCAAGGGGCCGACCAATCAAGTTAATCAATCCATGTTTAATGATTGAATCAATCAAGAGGAAAGAAAAGGAAAAATAAAAAGGAAAAAAGTAAAAACAAGAGGAAGTTTTTAATTTTTATAAAAAGTCTTTCCTTATTTGCCTTGGGCAAGTAATATAAAAGAAGGGAAGGAGAGGTCTCATGACACAACAATTCTTATTCTCTTGGTGGAGTTCCTCATTGTGGTCGACCCTCCCTCCCTCTCTTTTCCCTTTGCTCTCTTTTGCTTCTTGGTGGTGGTGGTGGTGGCCGAAACATAGAGGAGGAGAAGCTCTTTTGGGTGGTATTCATCTTGGAGGATCGTCGCCCACACAACGTCCAAGAGGAGGCGAGGAATACGGCAGAAGATCTCGAGGTTATTAGCTTGCGAAGAAGAGGTATAACTAGTAATTTTCTTCCGTATCATGCTAGTTATTTTTCTTTGTATGAATTCCAAACATAAGAGGTATTAGATTCTAGTTTTTCGAATTTGTTATTCGAGTTTGTGTTTTTTTTTTTAATTTGTGATTCGATTTTTCCTTTTGGTTAAACCTAGAGTTATATAAGGTAATTAAATATTAGCTTTTTTTAAAAGGCTTTGTCTAGGAAATGGTGGTTTCTCCCATATCCAAGAAGGCCTAGCGCCTCGTCATGTTTAACCTGGAAGCCAATTTTGGAAATTAATATTTAATTAAATTTATAACATAGGTGGATTTAGATCAATAGTGTTAAGTTCTGCTTGCGATCCAAGTCTAAACCATTAAGAACAGATAAGTTAAATTTGGAATTAATAATGTTAAGTTCCGTTTGAGATTCCTAATTTAACTTCTAAAGAACACAATAGGTTGTTTAGGAAAGGTTCGACACTTGTACAAAATTTTGTACAGTGGAACCGGTACGATCTTTCTAGGACCAACCAACATAAACATGTATCAGCAAGGATAAAAATCACAACACAGTAATCATGGAGATTTTTCCATATTACATTATATCACCTCCGAGAAGCCGAAATAAACAATTGATAGCATATTTTAACTTCTTGAAACCTCATAAATCCATAGGAATTGAAATTTGTGCAATCTGAGGTCTCTAGGTCTATTAGTGGGTTTCGGTCAAAACCCACTGATGGACCTAGAGACCTCAGATTGCACTCATTTCAAGTTCTGTGAATTTCTGAGGTTGCAAGGAATCGAATGGTGTCGTCCATTGCATATTTTGACTGATTTGGAGGTGTTAAAATGTTATAGAAAAAATCAGCTAAAACAATCCAACATGGGTCTGATATGGTTTATATCAGACCCACGTTGGGCCTGATATGGAACCATATCAGGCCCAACGTGGGCATAATATAAACCATATCAGGCCCATTGATGTTGCACACCTACGAAAACTGCAGAGGGTTTGCCAAAAACTATGCTAACAGGATTGGTGTGCAGCATAATAAAACCAGCTCTTATATAATCTTTTAATGACACCAACCTCTCTTTGTGTTGGAATAAATTTCCATGGCATTCCATCAGCAACATCAGCATTAAACTGAACAATCACATCCCTGCCAACTTAACTATTTCTTTTACATTTAAGCTTTCATTTACAACACTGTTGCATGTCCAACTTAACTATTTCTTTTTTCTTATCATTAATGTTTGACTAAATAAATCCCCATTCTAATTAACTTAAAATCTTTAATTTCCTATGGTTTGAGTTTACTTCAACTAAATTCATCGATTAGCAAAATATGCTCAGCAGATGATACACATCAAGGGGTTTAACATTAACAATCTAGTAAGTCTGCTTAGTACTAATGTAAAGAACTAAAAGAAAAATGACATAAGCATACAGTTGGAAGCACTCAACAATTCACTTTCTTTTTTCTTTTTTATTTTTTCTTGATATATTGGTTCAATCGATTCAAATGCGTTTTCGCAAGCACAGAGGCTCGCAGAATCGATTAGGTGATCGATTAACAATGCCTTAATTAATTGGAGCGATCAATTAACATTGCATAATTGATTGAATACCAACTTCAATCGATTCAGAGAGGTTGGAATCAATTGATAGCTGAGACCAATCGATTTGGAAGGTTGTTTTTAGTTTAAGTGGTCTAATTTTAGTCCATTAAGTCATTTTTAGTCAAGTTAACTGCCCGCAACCCTCTAAAATACTTTGATATGTTTCTAAGGGTAACTTTTCTTGATGATAATAAGAAAGGAATGGTCAAAGGGGATTAACTTAGAGTTTTGGAGGAGGTTTAGATTCAAAGTTGAATTTTGAACCTTAAAACTTTAATTTTAAATTTCCTAATAGTTTAGGAACTCCAAATCATTGTTAGTATAATGATAAAAGTTTAGTGCATATTTTGTAGGGGAGATCTTCCTTAAAAGTATCATTTTTTTTATATATAGATGAAGAAACAATAAAAGGTAGGGGACCTTCATTGTTATGAATGCTAGGGGATAAGCATTTGAAACAATGAAAGATCAAAAATATTCATTGTGATGGAGTTATGCTCAAAGTTGAGCATATGATACAATGAAAGGTATGAGACTTTCATTGCGTTCTTTTGACAAAATTGACTCTTAAGGTGAAGAGTTTTTGATGTGTGTCAAAGGGGGAGAAAATATAGGGTTTAAGTTAGAAACCCTCATTCATGCTTAAGCATGAGATGAAGTTGGGCTAATGAGTTACCCTAACTTAAACATATTGTCAAACATCAACAAGGGAGATATTGTCGGTTCAATCATCCCCGATCAAGATTGACTAGTTTGACAAAGCTCGAGTGAGTTTGATGTTTGAGAAATATGTGGGATATGTGAGAAAAGGTCAAATAGGTCAAGGTTGATTGAATATTTGACGATATGCGAGAGGGAAGTCAAGTAGGTCATGCAAGACCGGATACTTGACTAAAAAGTCCTAACTCGAGAGTTAGACAAAAGTAAAGGGAACTGAAAATTAGACAAGGGAAGTCCTAACTGTGATTAGACAAAAAAAAATCCAAGTGAGTCAAGGAGGACCTCACGTTGGCAAAGGAAAGTCCTAACTATGGTTAGACAAAGGAAAGTCTTAACTGCAGTTAGGCAAAGGAAAGTCCAAGTGGGTCAAGGAGGACTACACATTGGTAAAGAAAAGTTCTAATTTTAGTTAGCCAAAGGAAAGTCCAAGCGGATCAAGGAAGACTGTACATTGGTAAGAGAAGCCCCAAATGCGGTTAGGCAAGAAAAAATCCAAGTGGGTTAAGAAGGATCACACTTGGTGATCGAAATTCCAACGAAAAGTTGACACAAGATGGAAAGTCCCAACAAGTCACGATTGATCGGATGTTGGGGAGAGAACCCTAGATTCAGATTAGATGAGTTAGGGTTAAGGAAATTGATTAACCTAAGTTCAATTGATCAGTGGATCGATTGGGAGTGTTTTCACATCGAGGCATGGGTAATCGATTAGTCCAAAGTTTAATTGATTGAGAGCCTAAATCGTGAGCACAGAGTGGTGCTGAATCAATTAGACAATCGATTGGGAGGAGTTTTTTTGCAAAGAAAATTAAGCTGTTGGATTGATTAGGTAATAGATCCAGAGCATCCTCAATCGATTGAGGAGAGTTTTTCATGACGCGTAGTGGGCTTTGAATCAATCAGGTGATCGATTAAAACCTCTTAATTGATTAGGAAACAGAAAAAAGAGCCATTGTGAGGTTTGGTCGACTGGATGTGCTTAGATTTGAAGTGACAATCGATTGAGAGCTCTAATCCGGGGGATATAAGATTTCGCAAAGATTGAAATCAATATCTCTTCTTCTCCACTCTTCATCGCTAGTTCTTGAAGCTTCTTGGAGATAAGTATTGCTGTACTTTCTAATTATCAAGACACAATCCACAACAATAAGATATCAAGAGCAAAGGTCCTTCATTGTTGTATTTAATTCTTTGTTCTTGTTGCATTTCTTGTTCTATTTCTTGTATTTGCTTATGTATTTTTTTGTACAAGGCTTCTCCGCCTCCTAAAAGGAGGTTTTCATAGTGTATTGTTAGTGAAGATAATGGACCCTTGGATTAGTTACCTCAAGGAGGTGGATACCAAGCAAAATCAAGGGTGTTAGTTTTGCTTTAAAGTTTTCACTATAAATCATCAACAAGACAAAGTAATTAGAGCTAATCATCCCCTCTAGCTCCCGGAGTGTCCTAACAAATTCTCTTATCCTAATTCTTCCAATTTCAAAAACCCCTATCACTTTCAAAAGGAGTGGTATGAAGATAGTAGGTTTCCAATTGATCTTCCTGAGTTTTCTGGTATGTCACAGACTGAGGGATTCGTTGATTGGTTTAACGAAGTGGAGATAATTTTTCATTATAAGGAAGTACTGAATCAGGTGAAAGTAAAATTGGTTGTTATCAAACTTAGAGGTCTTGCATTGGCATGGTGGGAGAAATTGCGATGCTCACGAAACCAACAAGGTAAGGCCAAGGGAGAAAATGGAAAAAAAAAAGAAGATAAAAAGTCACTTTCTTCACTTTAGTTAAAAAAGTTGCAATCTATTGACCATCTTTCTTCAACAACACAAAAGATTGCCGAATGGCCAATCGATTG
Organism: Zingiber officinale; assembly: GCF_018446385.1. Lineage (NCBI taxonomy): Eukaryota > Viridiplantae > Streptophyta > Magnoliopsida > Zingiberales > Zingiberaceae > Zingiber > Zingiber officinale. The sequence goes on from NC_056001.1 coordinate 29,733,525, forward strand.
GAAGGCATTGTTTGCGATGAAAGAAGGCTTCTAAAAATCGATTAAGCTTACCAATTGATTGGAAACTCCCACTAATCAATTAAGATTCAAAATGGAGTAATCTCAGCCGTTGATCTAGAGTCAGTGATCGTTCAATGGATACTTTAGATGATTAGTAATCAATTGATTGGTGGCGATCAAAAAGTAGAGAAATTACTTGATTCCAAAGTCTTATAAAAAGGGATTAGGGCACAAGAAGGAGTAACTGTTCAATTGCTATTCTTCTCCTCTTCTCAGTGACAAGTTCTCATCTACAATATCTTTAAGCAACCAAGAAAAGGAGAACTAAGTTAAAACTTGTAATCCTTATTTTCTTCTTCTTTGTTGCTTTTTATTTGAGAGCTTTATAATCTTACTATAAAAGATTTTTCTACCTTGTGTGTTATTCTGAGAAAGAGAGTTTCTAGTGAAAGTTGTGACTATTGATGTGGATCCTTGAATTAGTCACCTCATGGAAGTGGATACCAAGTAAATCAAGTTGTTAGCATTGTGGTGTGCTTATCTCTAAATACCAGGTATAAAATCAAGAAGAATTAAAGCGAGCTATTCACCCCCTCTTTATCTCCACTGATCCCGACATTAATGACATTCATCCTATTAGGTCGGATAGGTGGAAGTTGCACAGGAACATCCAAAATCATTAGGGGCAATTGGTTTTTCTTTAGGTTTATCCTTAAAATTTTCATCCTATGTTCCATATTGCTGATCCTCATCACACATTGTATCTTCTGACTTTAGATCTTATTCATAGTTTGTTTCCTCCTTTGCAAGAGATCTATGTGAATTATGCACAATTTAGATCTTGAGAGATATACTAATTTTAGACAATCTTGTCATCAAATTTGTTATCATCCATCTCATGTCTATCATAATCTATGTTAGGATAAGATATTTGATGAACTTCATCCTCCTCCAAGTTATTACAGCTTTTATCATCCTCATCTAGAATCCTAGATATAGAAAGCAGATTAGTAATCTTGGATATTGGTATTAGAGTGGTTCCTTTTCGATGTAGCGCCAGCACAATCTTCTTTTCCTTAATGTTAAGGGTATATATATTCTTTTGCCCATCGTAGATAACATTGTGATTATACTGCCAAGGCCACCCCAATAGTGCATATCATGTATCCATGACTCCCATATCACACCAAGAATTATCAAAATATTTACTATCAATTGAAAAAGACATGAGACATCACCTGTTTACTATTATCTCTCTGTCTTTATTCAGTCATGACAACTTATATGGCTTAGGATGATGATCCATCTTTAATTATAATTTCTGGACATCCTCTTTGGATACTACATTCTCACAACTGCCACTATCGATGATTATCTTGCAGACTTTATTCGCAACGATGCAGGCAGTGTGAAAAATATTGGTTCTAAATCACTCATCCCCTAATCGTCCTTGGGGGTCAACAGACTTTTACAAATGACCAAAGTCTCATGGCCATCACCGTAAAGTACATCATTAGCTTCATACACTGGTTAACCAATTGTTGCTATCTCTTCTTTCATGTCTTTCTCAATCAATAAATTTTTACCTTTATGATCAACAGGAGCATATTTCCTGCATTGGTTTGCCCTATGTCTCTGCTCATCACAACAAAAACACTTGACAGAGGCCTAAAAATTAACTTATGGTGGTTGTTGCTGTAAAGGACAAGAATTTTAAGGGTAATCTGGCTGGCTATTTTAGTTGCTTCTAACCATTGGTTTCCAATTTTACTATTTTCAACAATCAATGCATGCTGGTAGACCTTAGAAACGATCCACAAAAAATGAAGGCTACAGACATCTTTGAAGGACTAGCGCAACCCCCTAAGTATTATGCCACAATATGCTCCTTTGTCTTGGATAAGTCATTCCGGGTAACCAACTTGTAAAACTCCTCCATATAATCGTTGACTGATCTCACACTCTATCTCAACGCGTGAAGTCATTGAAACAAAACTTGGGTGTAGCTGAAAGAAAGAAAGTGTTCCCTCATCTTTTTCTTCATATTTTCCCAGTCAGTTGTTTGGGTTTTCTCTATTTGTCTCGTGAGCACCTCAACTGCTCCCACTATGCTAATACTCAACTCTTGAGTCTGATGGCAACCAACTTCACCTTCATCTAATCCGAAATTTCTTTATAATCAAAGATCTACTCCACTTCGTTGATCCAATCAATGAAGCACTCTGTTTGTAATGTATCAAAAAATTTAAACAGATCAACCTGAAAACTGAGGTCTCCATAAGACTCCTCTCGACCATTGTGTTCCTAGTATGTAGCTCGATGGCTATATGAGTTCTCAAAGGTAGACTCAGATTCTCGATCTGAGATCTCACGATCTTCAAGATTTCATGCCTCTAGATGATGGGTTAAATCTGCAACTTGTCTTTATAAATCTTGATTCATTGTCATGTCCTAAATGCTACAATCATGGTGCATGGCTTCCTGAATTGGAACCTATCTGTTGATGTGACTGTGATGAGGACCATGATGACCTTCAATTGGATATGATACTTGGCGTCCTTAATCGGAACTTACCTGCTTTGATACCAACTAATATCGGACATGATAGTGATTATCCTGTGGCCTGAAGAGAAAGAGGATTTGTAAAGAAATCAAGAAGAGTAGTAAAAAAACAAAGAGAATCCGACCGTCCTCTAAGTTCACCAAAAAATATATTATTCAATAATAGAAGATAATTCCTCAAATAGCTAAACATATGCTTATATAGATAAACCTTGACTTATAATAGACAACACTACCAAAAATATTCTAAATAAAAAGTATAATTTACTAAAAATACTAAAATAGATGTTTGGAGCCTCGAAAAAGGTACTAAATGTGGTACTTTAGATTCAAAATTTGCTGATTATGGGTTCCACTCGGTAAGAAATCTAAGTAATGAGCTTTGATTCAAGTCAAACGATGCCTCTTTTTGATAGTCAAGTCAAAAGTTATAACCTTTAAAAGTTTTAGAGATTTTCTTGGGTTGATCATGATGACACTCCATAACTATAATTCACAACCTCCTCCTCAGGGCATCCACTCTAAGTTGGCTCTTTGGTACTAAGTTCGATAGATTCTTTAAGCAACCCTATAATATTCATATAGAGGGCTCTCAGTCATGGCTCATGTTTTGACTTACGAGCTCATCAAAGAGGACCATAGAAAAATGCATCAAGAATTCATAATTTCCACTCAAGAATTTGGACTTTATACTCAAATTAAATGAAAAATTAAATTTATTCAAACGTGTTGAATATCTTCCGCACTTGAATGCCATTTGTTTGATTCTAGTGAAAAGAGTCATCAATTGTGTTCTTGAGAAGACTCTAAAGTCATAAGAAGTGAGAGAACAAGATTTGTCAACAAACATAAAAGTGAGGAATTGGAATTTCATCCTAAAAGGTTATTTACGTACTTTTAAAATTCTTCTCATAATTCTTAATATTTTTCTAAAATTTTCTTCAAAGCTTGAAAACTCTTATGGACTTATTCTTAAGAATTGACACTATTGAGTTATTCAACTAAATAAAGAAAATGATGTGATTGTTTTTATATTTAAGAAAAATAATAGTATGTGTTTGACCCATTATTATCTTGTTGAGTAGTTAACAAGATTAGTGATTTAGAGTTTACATTGTCATCATCATCATTATTATTAATTTATTCATATATTTGTATCTATCCAATTAGTTTTTAATGGAATATGATTTCCTTGCAATGTTACTCCATTGACTCTTGCCTTGTACAATATTCAAACTTCAATGCATGTCATGATTAAAATAAAAATAACAAATATTTTTTTTTAAAAAAACATCTCAATCACTATATTAATTATTTGAATAATTCCTTGTTAATAATTAAATGAATTAATATTTGTGTATGATATACACATATAACCTAACATTAAAATTACTTGTGCTTGTATTTAATTATTTCCCACAATTTTATGGGATTTTTTAAAAGTAAAATAAATCACACAAGGCACCATTATGACTAATATTTTAGGGTAATAATTTAAAACAATCAACTATAACAATTAATTAATTAAAAGGCAAATGATTAAGAAATGAGTAGACTTTTGTATTTCTAATAATAATATACATTTAATGCAAGAAAATGTTATGTATATTTGAATAATTATCATTATTATAATATAATAATATAGCTTTATCATAAAGATTTGGATGACTTAGACCACTCTCAAAATTAAAGAAAAGTAAAAGGAATGATTGAGCCAAATTGGAGGTCTATTTCGTGCCAAAATGTGATTGAGTTTATTGCTTATACTTTCGTCTATCGCTTTATTTTAACTTTCAACTTTTTATTTGTTCGTAATTTTTTAGTCCATATCCTCCAACATGAAACAGTGAAGAAAAGGCAAAGAAAATGATTGAGATATGTATATTTCACACTTAACTAGATCATTATCGATAATGACTTCTTGTATATCATCATTATAGTCAATATAACGTGCCCTATGAGTTAGGTTGTTGGACAATTACAAAGCGAATTCTATCATATACTAGAATGAACTAAGTTCTCATTTCTAATTAGCTTCTTGTTGAGGGAGCTGGAAAGAAATTCATTCATAATAAAAACATAATTGTCGGTTTACTTAAATAGAGCTTAGTTATTAAGCAATTGCAATAAGTTTTATTATAGACCATTGACCTTGTCTTTTGACTTAATCCCCTACCTTCTTAGCAATTAATGGTGCAACTATTCGATTAATTATTGGATTAGGAAGGAAACTTGATCAAGTTAATGATGGTTGAATTACCTAACAATTGCCACTCAATCAAGGATCATTGAGTTAATTATTACTACTTCTCACATAGATGTGATTAAATTATCTAAATTAAGATGCAGGCGATGTTTACCGCACAAGTGTGTGCGCAATCATCGACTAACTTGTTTTATTTATTTTAGACCATCACCTAATCGTAGTATTATAAAACCTTCTTTGAACCATTTTAGGGTTCTTGGTTTTTTAAATATATTTTCTTATTATATAGTGTGTTTGTTTGTGCACCCTCTCCTTTATCGTCACCTTCTCCTCCTTTATCAATCTTGAACAACCCTAGACTTTTATCGGGTGTGTTCTTATTACTCGTTCCTTAGTCCATTTGTGGCTTTCTTGAAGCCTTTGATAGTGAAGTAACTGCTCTATGTTTTTAGTATTATAAAATAAAAATAAAAATATATGTTCCAAATCCAACTCATTGATTAATCATGCTAATTAATCTCGCAAATTAACACACGTATCTAAAAACCAACTAATAAATTGGTGGACAGGCAATTAATCCATCATGGTTGCCATGTTTAATTAATTTACTAAGCTATCACAAGAGTCTTAATCAAATTAACATCACCACAATTTGCCATTAATTTCAAGTTACTCATTTGTTTTTCCCTCCTCTCTAATTTCTAATTATCGTTGAGTAGCCCATAGGAGAAAGAGACACCGCATAGAGGTGGCAACGATCGACCGAGACATGCGTTTGATCTCGATCTGAACTCGACTCATATAGAGGCCTTCAACCTAGCCGAAAGGACCCCCTTCACTCGATCGGAGAAGAATTGTTTATTCATTCATTTAGCGTTTTTCTTCTCTTTTTTTATTCCTACAATATTCCTATTTGTCATCTTATGTCATGCGCTGTGTCATTGGGCCACTTGATACTCATCCCACAATATAATTCCCTCGTCCACAACAAACAATCAAAGCCCCTCCTTCACTGACTATACTCCATGGATGATGAACCAACCTACTCAGAAACCACCCTCTCCCTCAAACTCAGCTATTGTGATCCCGATCCTCCGCGGCGACCGATATTCGAGGGTTGCTCATCGGCCGCTAGGCCTGATGGCCCGGCTCTTAGTCTTGGCGACCGAGGAGGAGCGAGGAAGAAGCTGAGGCTATCCAAGGAGCAAGCTGCCCTTTTGGAAGACATGTTCAAGGAGCATTCCACTCTCAATTTGGTTACGATTAGTTTCAATTCTTGTTGAATTCGGTCATTTGTGATGATGAAAATACATATAATTCGATAACTCTATCCACTAATTTTGATTTGGTTTTGGTTCCTTATCGAATTCAGAAACAAAAGCAAGCGTTGGCCGGGCAGTTGAAGCTTTTGCCAAGACAAGTAGAAGTGTGGTTCCAAAACAGGAGAGCAAGGTAAATAATTAATTAATTAATTAATTAATTAATTTTATTATTAAAAGTTAATATTATTATTATTGTCGTTGTTGTTATCGAATTTGAAGAACTAAGTTGAAGAAAACTCAAGTGGAGCGCGAGATTCTAAGGAAGTGTTGCGACACACTTAGAGAAGAGAACAAGAGATTGAGAAAGGAGCTACACGAGCTCAAGTCCACAAAGTGTTCCGCAACACGGTTCACACGACCACCTCACGCGGCCTTAGTGATATGTTCATCATGCAAAAAGGTCATCAATGATGAGGGTGCCAATAGCCATGGCACCGAAGGAAGTGGATCGGTTAGTGCGGAGGTGACTAAGCCTTGCTTCTTCAACCTGTTTGCCCACTCGACCTCTTAGTTGCTAGTCGCATAGCACTATCCATACCCTTTCTTTTAACAAGGGCAAGGTGAATACATACACACATCTACAAATAGATTTGTAAATTAGGGTTGAAAAAGAAATTTGTCATGAATTGTATTTTGTTGATATTCTTGTAATTATATCAATTAAAATTAAACAAATGTTTAGTTTGGAGATTGAAGTGGTCATTCCACATGGTTTGACAATATAAAACTTGATCATTTTCTTTAAAGAATGAAAAATAAATCAAATATAAATGCATATTATTTTATCCCTATTTTGGATTCTATAAAATGGTTTTCACTCAAAAATAATAATAAAATATTATTAGGGTCGTAATGGGAGTCGACAAGTACAAGAATATTTCAACTCGTGATCGATCGGTTTGACCGAAATCAGATTCTTAGAGATTTTATTCAATTACTAGAATCTTGACTATTTCTAAGTTTAATCATGAGTATATTTCTCTATCTCCACGAATCTCCAATCTATTAAAGGATACAGACATATTATAATAGAATAAAAATTAATTTCTAATGAATACATATTCTTAAAAGAAAAAAATTCCTCCCATTCTTTATCCAATTTAGCTAGAATTATAATTAAACTCATGATTTATTTTCCTTCATATAATCATCTTTGAAGATATACATTTTCACCAAATTAATAAATAAAAAAATATGGAGAAAATGGATGTGTTTTGGAAATTTTTATTTTACATTTAAAAAATCTAAGAATTATTAATTAAAAAAAAAATCTAATTTATAGTTATAATTAATTAATTAACTATGAATAATTATGATAAATAGGGGCGTAATTTGAATTTTAGAAATTAAATTTTATTATTTTGAATTTGTCATTTATTATTATTTTATTCACCCCAAAAGGAAAAGTTAAAAGAAGCCAAAGGCAACGAAATTTCTTTGAACCTTCTCTTCACAAAAAAGCAAAAGCAAGTGCAAGAAAAGAAAACATATCTTAAAAGTATTATTATTATTATTGCCCATGATTGATTGGATCATTCTCTAGATCTTCACTTTGAGTAGCATCTCCTTTTTCTTTTATTCTTTCGCAAAAGTATAAATAACACTCAGTTTTTTTTTTGCCTTAATTTCTTTCAGAAAATCAAACATGTAGAATCGTTGCATAAAATAAAATTTTCTTCTTGCAACGTCATAAATAAATTAAATGTTAGTGTTTAGGGTTTGTGTATGATGGTTAAATTGTATAAAAAAAAAAATTAAAGTTATGCTAGATGTTAGATGACTAAGTAATCATGATTGGTAAATATTATTTATGGTAAAAATAGATAAAATTATCAGCTAGAAAAAAAGATTGATAATTTTTTTAAAAAATTAATAGCCAAATATATTTTGATTGTTAATTTTGATTAAGTGATCAAAATAAATTTAATAATTAAATTTTAAAAAAAAATTAATAAAAAATTCCTCAATTTATCACTATTTCTATAAAAAAAACTGATAAATTTGAAAAACATGATTAAATATTGAAACTCAAACTTGGGTCAGCTTGGTCAACCTGATAAACTTTGACCTGAGGTCGATTACACTAATAGAGTCAATAATGATTCCGAACAGAGGTAGGTTGTTGACTAGAGGAAGATTGGGGAAAAAAAGTGTTAGGACCTCGTAAACTAGCTTTGATTGTTTCGTCTCAATTATGAGCTCGTCGTTTGAATGTGCAACAGAATACTTGAATCAAACTTAATGCCACATGTATAATACCTTGATTTTACTTGGTATCTGCCTCTTAAGACGACTAATTTAAGGTCTAGTTCTAGCAATCTATCACCGCTAAATCTTTATCTTCTTGGATACTTCAATTTAAGAGAACTTTGCTTTGGATGTTTTTGTTTGGAATTGTCTCTTGTTGGTCTGAAAATGCAGCAATACTTTGCTCTCACACCTCCAAAACTGGCAACCTCAATTTTAATTGAAACCCACTCTTAAAGGTTATTGTTCGGGTTGATCTCTACCTACCAGTTGATTGGTAGATATCATCAATCAAATATCACATTGGATTTAACCGTTTAAACCTATATAACGACTCTTTTTCTTTAACAATCAATTGATCAATATCACAATCGACTGCCAATAACTAGTCAAACTGGTCAATCAATTCTGCGACATTCTTTTCGCTGCTACAATGCCACCAATCAATTGGTAGCAGTTTAACCAATTAGTTCAACTAACCAGCCTTCTTTCTCACCTCAAACACTGAATTTAGAGTTTAGGTAAGCAATGAATTGCTACCTCTATTTTAGCTTTTTTATTATAGATAAACTTTCACCTCACCTAGTATTCGATTGACCTCAACTTACTAGGACTTCTTTTACTCAATATTTAGTCACCCTTGACCCACTAATAGTGGCAGATCCAAACAAAAATTTAAAGGGCTACTTTGTGACTCTACAGTTTGCTCCGCTGCTCGAGCTCGTCTTCCTCCTCGTCCCTTGGACTGCAGCCTATAGGCGGAGCATTGGAAGCCTGGAACTGAGGCAAGGGTGCTAACAGAGAGCACTTGAACCACTTGCAATATTGAATTGTCTATCAAAATTCATCTAAGCTTCCCAAATTAACTCTAGTGAGATGAAAAAATTTTATAGGATCAAGTCCGTCACCTCCAGAATTAATCAGTTTTAAGAGCAATATATCTGAACAGAATGATTCCACTGGCTATTAATTTTTTTAGTTAAACCAAGCAAAATTTTCCCAATTAATAATTTTCTATTGATTTAATTGAATGATTCTCTAGTTTTAAGCAATTAATTAGAGAATCTCTCTATTCCTATCATCATATTCCTCCTCTTCTTCGTCTTCCTCCTCCTCCCATGAGGAGCATGGGAGTAGCCTTTTAGTGCATGGAAGGGTGCAACCTCGTCTCCAAGCTTTGCTTCATCTTTAATTTCCTGCTTGATTTGGGCTGCGTTGGAGAGAAATATAGTTGAGAGATGTGTGACTACTTCCTGCAAAGGATAGACGACGACCACTGCGGTTACCTTGTGAACATCGTCGGCACCAGCGACCATTTCTCCAACGACGGTGACCTTAATCCCCTCCTCGATGATGCTAGCTGGTAGCTCAACGATTTCCTTTTCTCCGGTGACTTCGGTGCCCCCTTCGCCATTGACCTCCAAGACCCATTAGTGAACCCCTTCTCCCACTTCGGAGGCACCGCCTACGATGGCGAAGATGGAATGCCCCAGCTTCTACTATCGACGCTGCCACTCAAGGCTGCGAAACAGGATCTTGTCAAGGCCAACACTGCTACTGCCGGGACCAAGGGGGTGCTTCCACACACACACCCGCGCCCATTGCCTCCGCCAGTGCCCACTAAGACTTTTCGTTGTCTAGCATCCAGTTAACCTTGACATGTTAGGACTTTGCCATTGCATAGTATCTAGTTGACCTCATCCTACTAGGACTTCATCCATCTCACATCAAGTGCTTGGTCAACATTGATCAATTTTGACTTCACTTCTCATGGCAAGTGTCAGGTCTTTTATAACCCACTTGGACTTCCCTCTTGTAGACTCTCCATTGGACTTCCGATCACCAAGTGTCTGATCTCCATGGCCCTCTTAGATTTTCCTCTTGCTAACTCCTTGTTGGACTTTCAACCAAGTGTTAGATTAACCATGACCCATTTAGATTTTCCTTTCATGTGCCAAGTGTTCGGTCAATCATGACTCACTTGAACTTTCATCATCTACAACCACTAAGTGTCTGATCAATCTTGATGCACTTGGACTTTCTTCTTTTTGTCAAGTATATGATCATGTTGACCTACTTGGCAGTTAACCCCAAGTAGTTTTGAATCATGGTTACACCCCTATATATATCTAATCAACTATCCTAGTCAATTGTTAAACTTTTTGTGCTCCATTTGTGTACTCTAATTAACTATTCCAATCGACTACAAATTTTCTTTTGAACTATCACAAATGTGTCACTGTAACAAACTTAATACACCAATCTTAATATCTTAATCCATGTCTAAGGGCATAATTACACCCAGGAAGTTGCAAGGAGTGACATGAGCTTGATTTGAATTATTTCTTATAGGTCCCAGTAGACCGACTAGAAGGGGAGTGAATAGTCTATCAATGAAATTAGTACTTCTCTTACTATCGAACTTAGTAAGGACAAATACACAATAAATAAACAAAAAGAATAACATAAATTAAAAGAAGAGGCAAAGGGTTTAGTTGGTTATAATCGGAGAGGCTGTTAATTCAAGGTAAATAATAACTTACTAAAATTCTCCATCATTGTAGATAGAAAACCTCTTATAGAAATTGAAGCATGAACACTTAAAAATAGAAAAGAATTTTGATTACAAAGTGTGTTGTATTCGACTTCGAGCACTAGAGCTCTATTTATAGCTCATTGGTGGAAGTTAGATGTCAGCTGACGTTGCACCTCCTGGGCGCTTAGACCTGGTTCAGGCACTTGGATGTGGTCAACTCAATCCACTCCGCAATGGCTTCTTTCCAATGAATCTTCACTTCCCGGGTGCCTAGACCCAGTCCAGGAGCCTGGAGTCGGCTGACGTTGACTCCAGTATTGATCTTCTTCGCAACATATCGTTGATGTGGCTAAAATGATCCGGGAGCCTAGACCTAGTTCGTGCACCTAGACCTGGTCCAGGCATCTAGACATGGCCAACTCCAAAGTTGACCATTTTCTTATCCGATCGCTTGGGTGATTCTTCGGCCGTCCAAAGTTGAGCTTATCCGAATCCAACTCTGGCTTTCTCCTCAAACAATCTTCCTCCCTGACTTTTCGTCCCTCGAAAGCACCGCTCGCATCTTTCTCATCCACCAGTATACTCTTCTGTAGCTCCTTGTCCCTCGGATGCACCGAGCCCGTTGACTTACTTTCCGTATCATCTTTCTCCCTCACCGCGTCTTCCGCTAGATTTCTTATGTTCCTAAGTCCCTGCACACTTAAACATAAGGGATTAAAATCACAAAGTCTAACTTAATTCAGTTGACCATATCAAAACTAACATGGTGGTACTTACATTTCTAAGGTACCTAAGGTCATCAACGAATTTTGATCAAAACTTACTAATGACCCTACAATATTTAGAATTTTAAAATCTTGAAATGGTTTAAACCAAGAGAGTCATAGGAACTCTTTAGTGGTGTTGGTGAGTGAGTATGATAGTCCTAGGTGTTGGATCGAGACCACGCTAGAGGGGGGGTGAATAGCGTTCGTGGCTATTTCTTTCGATTAGTAAAACAAACGAGTAACAACGCAGCGGAATAAAGAAATAACAAACACAGAGAGACAGGAAGATTTACTTCGTTCGGAGCCTAAAGCGACTCCTACTCGAAGGCCCGCGATCCTTGATCGCTTTCCGTGGGCAACAACTATAATCACGATAAAACTATTACAGATTAACTACAATTTAAAGCAGTAAACAGATTGTACCAACAACAAAAGACTAAATCGAAGCTCCGGGTTGTCGGGGTGTCGTTGCAGCACTTTCTGGATCGAGTCGTTAGCAGCTTGTCGCAGGGAGATTACTTAGATTCTTGTCTTTTTGAAGCTGCACCTTGACCCTTCTTTTATATGATGTTCCGGGCGCCTGGATCCCTTCCGGGCACCTGGAGTGTGACGTGGCCAGCCAACCAGGATGCTGCACGTGTCAACTTCGCGCAGGGGATAAACTTTGGTCCCGGGCGCCCGGACAGCCTTTTTCCAGCAGGTTCCTCACCTGCAAACAAAGGTTAGTCCGAGCAAAATCCCCTGCAAGACAGTGTTAGAATAAGACAAAACATCGTAAAGAAGAATTGACAGTCTTCGGACTGTCCGAGTCTGACTTCGGATTTCCAACCGGAAATCCTAGGTCGACCCGACGCGAAGAGATTTACCTTATGCCAGTCCTGATCCTCCGGATCGACTGGACTTTTGCTCAGCATTCGATGCTTCCGGACTTTCTGCTGGACATCCGCTTCCCGGCTAGTCCAGACTTTCACCGGTTCGCGACACCAGGACTTTCCACCTAGGGTTACCCCCTAGGACTTTTACTGAAGCTATCGACCTGCCAAGACTTTCCGCATAGGGTTACCACCCCCTATGACCTAGGGTTACCACCCCCTAGGGTTTTTCCCTTTGCCTAACCGCAGCTAGGACTTTCCTGAAATACTCATTCAACCATGTTAGATTACAACAACCCTTAACTTTGAATCCTTTGCCATTATCAAAATTCAGGTTCGATCGTCGGATGCTTCCCGCACCAACAATCTCTCCCTTTTTGATTATGGCAACCCAGATTCAAAGTTAAGTGAAAAAATAAATGCATAAGTATATTAAGCAAGCTTAAGTATCTAAATTCAAATGAACGCCTAACTTAAGCTAACACTTAAACTTTTTGTAAACTTTTTGTGAAGCTCCCCCTTAATACAGGGTTTCCTTTTTCTTTAGAATTTCTCTACTCTCCCCCTTTGCCATATATCAAAAATGAGCTAGTTTTGAAAAACTTAATTTTCAAGACAGAATTAAAAACATTTTAACTTAGGCAAGGGAAGTGAAGGACAACACCTTAGAATTTATGTTTGAATAGACATAGAAAAACATGAGCTCTTTTTGAGTCTATAGAGTCTATAGAAAAACATTGGTTTCCAAAATTTTCATAGAAAAATTTTCAAAATACAAGTTTCAACTTCAGTGATTTTCAAATAAATTTGCAAGGAAAAATAATTTTTAAAGATTTAACAACTTAATGAATTTTCAAAAGGGTTTAAAAAAGTTTTCAAAGAAGAAGATATTTGAAAGTTAAGTTTGGAGAAAATTTTGATAAAACTGTTTAAGGAATGTTTTTGAGATAAATTTCAGGAATACTTAAGGCAAAGGAGAAGAGATAACCTTAATTTAGTTTTAGTAAGGTTTCGGTGTTCTAAAGTCCAAGCATGAGTCAAGATTTGGTTTTGATCAGGTATCAGAGCCCTTAAGTACAAACATGCTTAAACTTTAATATTGCCTCCACCAACTGTCTAACCATTTAGCTACTTGCTGATTGCCTAGAGGGCAACAGTGTTCACCTGGTTAGTCAAGTCAAGTCAATTGATCCAGTTAGATTTGACTAAGGCTGGAAGACTTGATTTGATTACTGTTAATTATGTATTTAATGCCCAGACTCATATTGATGCACAGAAATAAGCATTCTTGAGTCCAGGCTGTACCCTATGCATCTCACACCGTTCTATGTTTTACAAACACAATCAAGGTAAACCTAGGTATTTGTAAGATGCTCTGGCTGAGTCCTGGAGGAACATGATTTCTAAGGGTACAATCCTAAACTAAATCCAACTTTCGAAAGTCTAGTAAAGTGGGTATTTTGGTAAATCAATTTTGCCTAGAAGTTATAAAAAAAAGTAAAGAATATAAAGTTATAGTATCTATTCTACCCAACACATGCCTATTTGTCTTCTAAGTGAGCTGAACTCAAGTTCAGGTAAGGGTTTTGTGAAAATGTCAGCTAGGTTTGATTTTGACTCAACATAGTTGAGTATAATATCACCCTTAGCTACATGATCCCTTACAAAATGATGCTTCACCTCTATATGTTTAGTCCTTGAGTGATGAATTGGGTTTTTTGTTAGATTTATTGAACTTATATTATCAATTGAAAATTTTGTTTTATGATATTCTAGCTGATAGTCTTTAAAAGTATGCATCATCCATAGCAATTGAGATGCGCATTCACCTAAGGCTATATATTCAGCTTCAGTGGTAGATAAAGCAACACAATGTTGCTTTCTACTTGACCAACTTACAAGGCATTGCCCTAGAAATTGACAACTGCCACTTGTGCTTTTTCTATCTAACTTGCATCCAGCGTAATCTGAGTCAGAATAGCCATGAAGGTCAAGAGTGCAAGTTCTAGGGTACCAGAGTCCTATATTTAGAGTACCTTTAATGTACCTAAGTATTCTTTTAACATAGGTTAAGTGTGACTCTTTTGCACAGGATTGGTATCTTGCGCACATACCTACAGCAAACAATATATCAGGTCGGCTTGCAATAAGCTACCTATTACACTTCTATAATATTTTGGGTCTACTGGTTTTCCTACTGGGTCAGAGTCAATATTGATGTTGGTTGCCATTGGAGTGTTTATTATCTTTGAATTTTCCATGCAGAATTTTTTAATTAACTCCTTAGCATATTTAGTTTGATAAATGTAAATTCCATCTTTAGTTTGTTTTATTTGTAAGCCTAAGAAAAAATTAAGTTCACCAACCATACTCATTTCAAATTCACTTTCCATTAATTTAACAAATTCTTTTAGAAATTTAGAGTTAGTAGATCCAAAAATTATATCATCAACATAGATTTGGGCTATGAAGATGTCTTTTTCTACAGTTTTTACGAATAGAGTTGGATCTATTTTATCTTGGTTGAAGCCTTTGGAAATTAAGTGATTGGACAACCGTTCATACCATGCCCTAGGGGCTTGTTTAAGTCCATACAAGGCCTTTTTTAACTTAAATACGTGAGTAGGATTGTTTAAGTCTTCAAATCCTGGGGGTTGGCTTACATAGACCTCTTCTTTGATGAAACCATTTAAAAAGGCTGACTTAACATCCATTTGGTATAATTTAAACCCTTTATTTGCTGCATAGGCTAATAGCATTCGAATGGATTCGAGTCTAGCTACCGGTGCATAGGTTTCATCATAGTCTAATCCTTCAACTTGACTAAACCCTTTGGCTACTAGTCTAGCTTTGTTTCTTATGATATCACCCTGATCATCCAACTTATTTCTAAAAACCCATTTGGTGTCTATTATTGATTTATCTATGGGTTTAGGTACAAGGTCCCAGACTTGGTTTCTTTCAAATTGTGCTAATTCCTCCTGCATAGCTATGATCCAGTCCGGGTCGGGTAGTGCTTCTTCTATTGTTTTAGGTTCGATTTTAGAAATTAGGGCAATCTGACTATAGATTCTATAGGAAGATCTAATTCTGACTCCTAGGTTTGGATCACCCAAGATTTGGTCAGGTGGATGAGAGGTACTGGCCCTAGTTGGTCTTATAATTGGGTCAGGGGCTGGTTCCTCTGGTTTATTAAGATTTGGTTGAATTTCATCATCTTCTATATTTCTTGGTTCAACATTCACATTTATATTTGGTAGATTATTTTCTTCATCAAATATTATATTAGTTGTTTCTTCAACTTTTAGGGTGTTTTGATTGTAGACTCTATAGGCTCTACTATTTGAGGAGTATCCTAAAAATATTCCTGGGTTAGATTTGGGTGTGAATTTTCCTAAATAATCTTTAGTATTTAAAATGTGAACTTTACACCCAAATATTTTTAAATAGTTTAAGTTAGGAATTTTATGATAATATAGTTCATAAGGGTTTTCTTGTGAAATTTGTTGATTAAAATTCTGTTTTGAATATGATTTGCAGTATTTATTGCTTCAGCCCAAAATTGGTGATTTAAATTATATTCATTTAACATAGTTCTAGCGGCTTCTTGTAGTGTTCTATTTTTACGTTCCACTAGACCATTTTGCGGAGGGGTTCTAGGACATGAAAATTCATGTAGGTATCCATTTATTTTACAAAATTGAGTAAATCTACGATTTTCAAATTCTCCCCCGTGATCACTTCTTATTCTTTTAATTTTAGTATCTTTTTCATTTTCTATTAGTTTGCAAAAATTACTAAATATTTCATAGGTTTCATCTTTTATTTTTAGGAATCTTACCTATGTAAACCTAGAGTAGTCATCAATTATTACTATGCAATACTGGTTCTTGCTTAGTGACTTGGCTCCATGTGAATCAAATAGGTCAAGGTGAAGGAGCTCAAGTAACGAGTTGGTTCTTTCTAGATTTGTTGATTTGTGTGTTGACTTAGTTTGTTTTCCTTGTTGACAAGCATTACAGATTGAGTTTTCAATGAATTTTATTTTGGGCAAACCTCTAACTAGACCATTATGACTCATTTTTGAAATGAGTCTAGTGTGAGTGTGACCCAGTCTTCTGTGCCACAAGTCAGTTTCCTCTTCCTGTGTTATTAAACACTTTATTGAGGATGTGGGTAGATTGATTGAGTACATATTATTTTTCCTAAGTCCCTTAAGTGTGATTTCAGGATTTTCAATATTTTTGACTAAACATCTAGCTTTGTCAAAAGTGACTAAGTATCCGCTATCACACAATTGGCTTATACTTAGTAAGTTAAAATTGAAATTTTCAACTAACAGAACTTTTCTAATAATAAAATCGGAGATGAGTTCGATATTACCTCTCCTGATCACTTTAAGTTGACCATTGTTGCCGAATGCAACTGATCCTAAATTTTTTAGTTTGAGCATTAAAAACTTCAATTTATCTCCAGTCATATGTCTGGAGCATCCACTATCCAACATCTATTGATCCAACTCCTACACATAAAGTGAATGAATTGGTTTCTTGTTAATGGATAAAAAGATAGTTTGACTGAAGTGGACTCCTTAGAATTTTATCTTACCCAGGCTAAGTTAACAATAATTGGTCATATTGTTGCAATTGTTTTAGAAAAGTGTTTTAAAGTTTTTTTTTATTTTTATTTTTATTTTTATTATTATTATTATAAATTTAACTTGATTAACACTGTTTAGGTTGGAGATATTTGAATTAATTTGATTTTGAAGGATGTTTAACTTAACTTTAAGTAAGATTTAAAATTTAGTTTGCTTAGTCATCTCACCCGATCTAAATTGTCAATCAGGGAATCCTATAATTGATGTGAGATGATTTATTGTTGAATTCAAAGGTCTGGTTTAACTTTGTATTAGATTCAGGTTTAGCTTTGGGTTCAACAAGTAAGCATTCTTTGGATAAACTTCTGGGCTATGGTGAGTCACACGGAGCTCATTAAAGTAATCATGCCTTCGAGGTTTTCCAAATAGTCCTACCCACTGAACTTAATACTAACCCTTGGTCTAACTAGTTAGGATCTATTTTAAGGGTAGCTTCGGTCAGTTCCACTTGGCCAAATGCACCAGGTCGAAGCCATATCTTCCTAGACATGCGATGCCCAAGCTTCCCTAACGTACTATCATCCAAAAAATTTCACCAGTACCGTGGGTCAAGTTAAACCTAGGCCATTTTACCTAACCTCAATTACCCTGTCGGGTGGTCTACTCTTGGTTACCCTTATCGGGTATATTAAGTTCGGAGGTGCCAGATAATCTGGAGCCTTCCTTTTAATTTGATTTAATTATTTAATTTCGAATTTTGAATTTCATTTAATTTTTGAATTTAATTTTTGAATTTTGAATTTGAATTTCGAATTTTGAATTTCATTTTTGAATTTATAATTTAATTTTTGAATTTAATTTTTGAATTTATAATTTAATTTCGAATTTTGAGTTTCATTTTTGAATTTATAATTTAATTTCGAATTTTGAATTTAATTTTTGAATTTATAATTTAATTTCAAATTTTGAATTTAATTTTTGAATTTATAATTTCGAATTTTGAATTTAATTTTTGAATTTATAATTTAATTTCGAATTTTGAATTTATAATTTAATTTCGAATTTTGAATTTAATTTTTGAATTTATAATTTTAATTTCGAATTTCGAATTTTTTAATTTATAATTTTAATTTCGAATTTTGAATTTAATTTTTGAATTTATAATTTTAATTTCGAATTTTGAATTTAATTTTTGAATTTATATTTTAATTTCGAATTTTGAATTTAATATTTTGAATTTGTAATTTAATTTCGAATTTTGAATTTAATTTTTGAATTTATAATTTTAATTTCGAATTTTTAATTTTTGAATTTATAATTTTAATTTCGAATTTTGAATTTAATTTTTGAATTTATAATTTTAATTTCGAATTTTTAATTTTTGAATTTATAATTTTAATTTCGAATTTTGAATTTAATTTTTGAATTTATAATTTTAATTTCGAATTATTGTTTTTCTTTTTGCTCCCCCTGGATCACGGCCTCGATATGGTCTATCGAGGTAATGTATTTGATCCTTCGGGACCCTGTATTGACCAAGTCCAACTTGATTGATCAATTTGGACTTGGGGACCCATGCTTGGGCTGTGTTACTACTTTGTTTGTTTATTAAGGATAAGTAAGATTTATATTTACTTTTATATCCTACCCCAGTTCTATTGTAAATGACCCTTTGTGTCCCAAGAATTAAGTCCAAGTTCTTGGAGCCCAAAGAAAATCGTTCTAAAGTAGTTTTTAAATCTTTAACCTGATTTTTTAGACTTGAATTTTCTTCCTCAAGTTTATGAACTTGAGTTGGAAATTCAGTCTGACTCTGGTCAGGTAAGGTTTTAGTGTCAGCCACTTCTTTAAGGACAGATACTTCCTTTAGAAGTGACTTAACTTTCAGGTTTGACTTAGCTAATTTGCGCAATAAATAACTAACTAAAATGTTTAACCGGGAGATACTTACAGTCCTGGTCCTTCGGAAACGGATACGGATCCGTGGCTTTGCTCGGACTCTGCCTCGGACTCGCTCTCGCTTCCGGATTCGACGATTTGGTCCCGGGCCATTAATGCGAGTAGACTCGTCTGTTCGAGCTCGTCGTCGTCGTCCTCCGATGAAGATTCGTCCCATGTTGCCTTAAGGACCTTTTTCCTTCTTTGCTTTTTGACCTCCTTCAGGTTAGGGCAGTTGGATTTGATGTGCCCTTTTTGGTTGCAGTCGTAGCATGTAACTTCAAACTTCATCTTTGAGTTCTGTGAACCTTCCTTCGTTTTTACTGCCTTTTTTAGATCTCTTTTGTTGAAGCCCTTCGTTTTGTAGAGCTTCTTTACGAGGTTTACCAGCTCGGTTGTAATTTCAATGTCTTCATCTGTTCGACTCCGGTTCCGTTCTTCGTCGTGATCTCGGTTCCCGTGTTCGACTTGTACCTGCAACCAACGCAATACCTTTCTCGGTTGGCTGTGCATTAGTCTGCTCATGAAGTTCAAATTCACAAAATAATTCGTCTAATTTTATTGAAGACAAGTCCTTGGAAACTTTGTAGGCATCTACCATTGATGCCCACAATGTGTTCCTTGGAAATGAGTTTAAAACATACCTTATGACGTCCCGATTCTCTATCTTCTGTCCGATTCCGTGAAGAGAATTGAGGATGTCTTGGATTCTCGCATGTAGAGAACTTGTCGTTTCGCCTTTCTGCATCTTTAGATTATATAATTTATTAAGTAAAAGATCTCTTTTACTTACCTTGGTGTCGTTAGTGCCTTCGTGGAGTTCGACCAACTTTTCCCAGAGCTCCTTTGCGGAAGAGAACGGGCCGACTCTGTTGAGTTCTTCTTTGGTAAGGCCGCACTGGAGGGTGCAGGTAGCTTTGGCGTCGGCTTCCACCTTTTTGATTAGAGAGGCGTCCCACTTCTCGCAGGGGGTTGGTTTGCCGTCGTCATCGGAAGGTAGCTGAAGTCCCGTCTTAATGATCATCCATGTTTCGAACTGAATCTTCAGATACGTCTCCATTCTTCCCTTCCAATAACCGAAATCATCTCCGGAGAATAGTGGGGGATGAACAGTACTGAACCCCTCTTGTTGAGCCATTTGTAATATGCAACAAAACAAAAAAAAATATGTTCCAAGACTACGTCTTGGATTAGTAGTGCGGGAATAAAGAATAGTAATAATAACGAGCTCGAGTGGTGTTGCACCAACTTCGGGCAAAAGCCGATTCGATAAAAGAATTAGAATAAAGCTTTAAGGCTAAATTCTAATTGACTCCGAAAAATATAAAATCAAAAGAAAATTTTGTTTTGAAAGGTGGTTGCACCAATTCAAAACGACCCCGCTCTGATACCAATTGTTGTATCGAGACCACGCTAGAGGGGGGGGTGAATAGCGTTCGTGGCTATTTCTTTCGATTCGTAAAACAAACGAGTAACAACGCAGCGGAATAAAGAAATAACAAACACAGAGAGACAGGAAGATTTACTTCGTTCGGAGCCTAAAGCGACTCCTACTCGAAGGCCCGCGATCCTTGATCGCTTTCCATGGGCAACAACTATAATCACGATAAAACTATTACAGATTAACTACAATTTAAAGCAGTAAACAGATTGTACCGACAACAAAAGACTAAATCGAAGCTCCGGGTTGTCGGGGTGTCGTTGCAGCACTTTCTGGATCGAGTCGTTAGCAGCTTGTCGCAGGGAGATTACTTAGATTCTTGTCTTTTTGAAGCTGCACCTTGACCCTTCTTTTATATGATGTTCCGGGCGCCTGGATCCCTTCCGGGCGCCTGGATCCCTTCCGGGCGCCTGGAGTGTGACGTGACCAGCCAACCAGGATGCTGCACGTGTCAACTTCGCGCAGGGGATAAACTTTGGTCCCGGGCGCCCGGACCTGTTCCGAGCGCCCGGACAGCCTTTTTCCAGCAGGTTCCTCACCTGCAAACAAAGGTTAGTCCAAGCAAAATCCCCTGCAAGACAGTGTTAGAATAAGACAAAACATCGTAAAGAAGAATTGACAGTCTTCGGACTGTCCGAGTCTGACTTCGAATCCTAGGTCGACCCGACGCCTACTGTTCCCTCTACGGGGAACGCGTCCTCACCTACTCCACTCAGGAGATTTACCTGTTGCCAGTCGATCCTCCAGATCGACTGGACTTTTGCTCAGCACTCGATGCTTCCGGACTTTCTGCTGGACATCCGCTTCCCGGCTAGTCCAGACTTTCACCTGGTTCGCGACACCAGGACTTTCCACCTAGGGTTACCACCCCCTAGGACTTTTGCCTGAAGCTATCGACCTGCCAAGACTTTTCGCATAGGGTTACCACCCCCTATGACCTAGGGTTACCACCCCCTAGGGTTTTTCCCTTTGCCTAACCGCAGCTAGGACTTTCCTGAAATACTCATTCAACCATGTTAGATTACAACAACCCTTAACTTTGAATCCTTTGCCATTATCAAAATTCAGGTTCGATCGTCGGATGCTTCCCGCACCAACACTAGGTTCTCTAGTGAGCTCGTGACAAAATATCTTAAAGTTGTGTCAATTTTAGCAACTCATAGCTCTCTATCTAAATTGTGAAATTCATATTTGAGGGCAATCGTACTCACTCACTAACACCACCAAAGGGTTCCCAAGACCCCCATGATTTAGACCATGTCAAAATTTAAAATTTTTTGACACTGTAAGTTCATAAGTTTAATTACCTTGGCACCTTATAATCATTTCAAATCATGACCATTATACTCCTAGGAGCCTCCTAGATGTAACCATACCCTCAGACTTGCAATCCATTGCCTAAATTGAGAGCTACAAGTTTTTAAAGTCTTCATAACTCTAAGATAATTTGACACAAAACTTATTAAAGGGCTTAAGTCTGTCATACCTTGATTCGAACCATGTCAAGATTTTGAAATTCTAAATACTATAGGTCCATTATGGAGTTTTGATCAAACTCACAGATGACCTTAAGCACCTCAAAAATACTTCAAACCAAATTTATTGCACTCTTTGTATCTTCTTGAGTGTAACCATAATCTTGAACATGGATTTCACAGCTTAGATAGAAAGTTGTGAGTTTCATAAATTGGCACAACCTTAAGATATTTTGTCACAAATTCATTAGAGGATTTAGGCCTACTATACTCACATACTAACACTACTAAAGGTTTCCTAAGATTTTCCTATTTCAGATATGTCAAGATGTTAAATTCTAGACATTATAGGGTCATCAAGAGTTTTGGTCAAAAGTTATTGATAGCCTTAGCCACCTCAAAAGTACTTCAAACCAATCTCATTGCAGTTTTTCATCACCCTGAGTGTAACCTGTTATTACAATCAACCTCTGGTCAAAGTTGACCAAGTGGACCAAGCTCTAGTGGAACTCTAATTGGGTTTCAATGTTTGATCAATATGTTAGTTGAACGTTAAATAGGTCAAGGTTGATCGAATACTTGATAGTTGATCAATATATTAGTTGGTTGAGCAAAGAGTCCAAGTGGATCACGATTAATCATACACTTGGCGGTCGGAAGTCCAATAGAGAATTGGTATGAGGTGTGAATGTTGGTGCAATCGACTTCTAGGGTTTCGACTCTTAGAACTCTTCCCAAACCAAGTAAAACTCTCTCTATCTCTCTTGCCAGTTCTCACATCTACTTCCCAAGTTCTTTTCTTCTCAAGAAACAGTTCACCTACAACCATCGGTAGTTTAGCTAATTCTACGTGAACAATCACTAGTGCTTATAACCAGTCCTCATGGGATCGATAATCTTTTATTACTGACGATGTATCCGTACACTTGTGGAAGTGTAATAGCTGGGCAGCCCTAGGGGAGGTAAACCTCGGTTATATGTGACCGACTGATTTTCGATCGACCAGACCAGCGAATCTTGAAATCTGTTAACACTGTCTTACTTTACTATTTTATCGATTATGCTAACTCTGTTAGAGTGTATACTAAAAGTCTAGCTTTTTGTATAAATATATAAGAATCACATTGGTCAAATTACCTATATTTATGCTAAGTGTAGTTGTCCATTTAATTTATATTGTAGATAACATGGTGTGAGGAGACACAGAATATCATGTTATCAGATCTTTATAAATTATAAACAGTTGCTCACAACCAAGATGGAATGGGGCAAACCATTGGAGTGGTTGTAGTGTAATTAGGTATTAGTTTATCTTGACTAATAAATTACACTAGTACATTATGAGTGTATTAATCAGGACCAATTGAGGTAGTATCTTTTTATACTGACTATATAAAAGAATAATATCTCTGTTATTGTGGAAGTGTGTACTCTTAATCATGATATAATAACAAGCACATATACTTAGTATTTATTTCTTTGATTATCAAAGGGTGCGATTTAGCTCGTTAAATAATCCGGTGATAAGGCCGGGGGGCCCGCATGAGGGCAAGGTCAACGACACGGAGGCCAACAGTCAAAGGGGGGTCAACCCCATGGACTCGAAGAGCAGGTGGGACATGCCGATCACCAGGCAACGACCCCTATCCGAAGGGACAACCATCCGACCGGGAGCCCATATATCCGATCGGAAGCCCATATTTCCATATGGCCGAGCGGATAATCCGCCCGGCCGCGATACAACACACGACTGAAGGCCGAGCCATTTGCCTGCTCGACCAGGGTCTCAGGCGATATGAGCCGAGCGGACGGACGACCCCCAACCTTCCCGGACGGACGACCACCTATGCCGGACTAGAGACGAATGCTCTGGCCGAGCGGCTTGATGGTCAATCCGAGAAGAGGAAGTCAAAGAGTAGAGGATAGTGCGAACGTCATCTCAGTAACCCCTGTTGCTGACAACAGGCATGTTCGAAGACCAGACCATACTCAGTATGGTGCGATCGAATGTTCTGCTGTCCCATCAAGGAGACGCTCAGATTGTAGTGGTATGGAGGCAGACATGCTCTTCTGATAAGCCCATGCTGCGGTATGGGATATGACACGTGTACACCTCGATTTGTGTGCACCAAGTTCCCGTGGCTCTATATAAAGGCCATTAGACTTCACCGGAGGTATGAAATCTCTGATCTTGGAAGCCACCTTCTTGTTTTTCGTCTGCCTGACTTGAGCGTCGGAGGGTCGTCGCCGGGAACCCCTTCCCGGCCCGACTTCTTTGCAGGTTCGCCAGAGCTCCGCAAGATCAGTCGAAGATCTACGTCAGCAACCGTAGAGCGCCACGTGCCCAGCGTCCGTTGATTCAGCTTTCGGACAGGATCAATTTGGTGCCGTCTGTGGGAACGCTCCTGCATCCGATCGGAAGCAATGGACGAAGCTGAACGACAGCATTCGGTGATGCTCTCCACAGAGGAGCTCGACGCTTTGATCGAGACAAGAGCCGCCAAGCTTGTGGAACAGAGACAAAAGTCGCAAGCCGAGCGGGCGGAGCAGCAAGCAACATCAGCATCAGGAGGCCAAGCGGAAGCACCGCAGGCCACAGTTGAATTTCATCGGGCTCTATTCCACACTCCTGAAGCCACGACGGTTAATCGTGATCGAGGATCTTCCTCAGATGAAATGCCAAGGCGAGATAGCAAAAAAGGGAAAGCCCCCCGAGCGAACGCCTCGCCCGAGCGGATCAACCGTCAATTTTCAGAGACTATTCTACGAGACCCTCTACCAAACCACTATGTGCCTCCAATGATCGGTGAATACAACGGAACCACCGATCCGGATGATCATTTAGGTAAGTTTGACAACACAGCTACTCTGCATCAGTACACAGATGGAGTAAAGTGTCGAGTCTTTCTTACCACCCTCTCGGGATCGGCTCAACGGTGGTTTCGGAGACTGCCGGACGGATCTATCTCAAGTTTCAAAGACTTCCGAACGGCTTTCCTCCACCACTTCGCAAGTAGTCGGCGCTATCAGAAGACTAGTGTCAGTCTGTTCGCCATCAAACAAGAAACCCGCGAATCGCTCCGAGCCTATATCCAGCGGTTCAACAAAGTGGCCATGGATATCCCTACGGCCACCTCGGAGACTATGATGAATGCCTTCACACAAGGCCTCGTGGACGGGGATTTCTTCCGCTTGCTGATTCGGAAGCCGCCCCGAGACTACGACCATATGCTACACTGAGCCAACGAGTACATCAACGTGGAGGAAGCCCAAGTGGCCAGAAGAAAGGAAACTCCAACCGAGCGGGCTCCCCCTGCCGAGCGGAAGCCACACACCGCTCATCAGCCGCCAAGAGGACCGAGGGCCGAAGCGATCCGCTCCCCCCATGCTAGGTCCCATGTACAAGAGGACCGAGGGCAGAGCGGCCCAGACTGAAGAAAAAGGTATGGACCCCTATGTTTTGCTCATTCCACCGGACGGACACGCACAACACAAGGGATTGTAAGAGTCTTCCCTTGATCGCTCATCCCGTGCCCCGGAGTGGCCACCGCCGATCGCCATCATCCGACAAGTGACATAGGCCTCGTGAAGCCGATCGGACGGTAGCCGACAAGCGACAACAGCAGACTCCCGAATGACATCACACTCCGAGGCATGAGAATCCCCAGATGTCTAGGGAGCGGCCCCGACCGTCTGCTCGGGAAGAAGAGAATAGAAGTAACACTTCTCGAGGCGAAATCAACATTATAGCAGGCGGGCCGACCGGAGGCGATTCTAATCGACAAGAAAGGAGAGCGTCTGGCAGCTTCAGATCCATGCTGTCGGCTGCAGCCAGGAACGGCGAGCGGACCCGAAATCAGCTTCGGGCCCAAGGACTTGGAAGGAGTCGAAGTGTCGCATGACGATGCTCTCCTCATCAAAGCGGTAATAGCCAACTACTCTATTCACCGCGTTTTTATTGACACAAGAAGCTCGGTTAATATCATATTCAAGAAGGCCTTCGATCAACTACAAATTGATTGAGCCGAGCTGCTGCCCATGACAACCCTCCTTTATGGGTTTACGGGCAATGAAGTCCTGTCAGTCGGACAGATCCGACTGGCTATTTCACTGGGAGAGGAGCCGCTCAGAAGGACGCGGACTACAAACTTCATCGTGGTGGACTCTCCCTCGGCATACAACGTCATCTTGGGACGACCGGCTCTTAGTGAATTCCGAGCGGCCGTCTCCACCTTCCACCAGAAAATCAAGTTCCCGGTCGAGGACAAAGTAGGAGAAGTACGAGGAGATCAACTAGCAGCTCGGCGATGTTACGTCGAGATGGTTCGAGCAGAAGCCAATTCCGCTCGGAAGACGCCCCGGATCGAGGTGAACGTTATAACTGAAAAACCTCCCTCTTTGATTTATGAAGAAAAAGAGGAAGTGCAGATTCACCCGACCCGATCGGAGGCCACGACATTCATTGCGTCCGATCTGGAGGCGAACCAGAAGGAGGAAGTGATCCAATGCCTCCAGAGAAACCATGATGTCTTCGTCTGGTCGACGCATGAGTTGCCCGGAATTTCACCAAGCATAGCGCAGCACGAGCTCCACGTCCGGCCGGACGCTCGGCCGGTGAAGCAGAGGGAGAGGGACTTCAGCGCCGAGCAAAATGCAATCATCCGTGCAGAGATCGAGAAACTCCTGGAGGCTAGCCATATACGCGAGGTCCAGTTCCCTAGCTGGTTGACGAACGTCGTACTAGTCTCCAAGCCGGGCAAAAAATGGAGAGTGTGCATCGATTTCCTGGACCTTAACAAGGCGTGCCCAAAAGATTTTTATCCTCTGCCCCGGATCGATCAACTGGTGGATTCCACGGCCGGTTGCGAGTTGATTTGCATGCTCGATGCTTATCAAGGCTATCATCAAGTGCCGCTCGCCCGAGAAGATCAAGAAAAAGTCAGCTTCGTTACAGCCGACGACACCTATTGCTATAATGTGATGTCGTTTGGATTGAAGAACGCGGGAGCCACTTATCAGCGCTTGATGAACAAAGTGTTCAAAGAGCAGATCGGGCGAAATCTAGAAGTATACGTGGACGACATTCTCATCAAGTCCGTCCGAGCGACCGATCTCTTTAAAGATATGGAGGAAACTTTCCGAACGTTGAGGAGATATGGAGTTAAATTAAATCCCCAGAAGTGTCTGTTCGGAGCAAAAGGAGGGCGTTTCTTGGGATACATAGTGACTGAGCGGGACATCGAGGCAAATCCCAGCAAAGTGAAAGCATTACAAGATATGCCGCCCCCGAGAAATCTGAGGGAAGTGCAGCGCTTGACCGGTCGGATAACATCATTGTCCAGATTCATCTCAAAGACCGCCGATCGGAGTCTCCCATTTTTCAAAATCTTGCGCAAAGCCACTAAGTTTCACTGGGATGAAGAATGCGATCGGGCGTTTGAAGATCTGAAGGCATACTTGAACTCTCTGCCTGTGCTAGCCAAGCCAACTACGGGTGAGCCACTTTGTATTTATTTATCTTCAACTGAGCAAGCAGTCGACTCGGCATTAGTGAGGGCGAGCGGAGAAGAGCCTGTATATTTTCTGAGCCATATTTTAAAAGATGCTGAATCTCGCTACACCGGGCTCGAGAAGCTGGCCTTCGCTTTGGTCCTCGCCGCTCGGCGCCTCCGTCCCTATTTCTGGGCTCATACCATCATCGTCCGGACGAATAGTCCATTGGGAAGAGTGCTATTGAACCCAGAAGCGTCCGGACGGCTCATCAAATGGACAACGGAATTGAGCGAATTTGACATTCAATACCAGCCCCGTTCGGTTATAAAGGCGCAGTCCTTGGCGGATTTCGTCACCGAAGTACAAAGGCCAGAACCCGAAGCCATGTGGAGGATATTTGTGGACGGATCGTCTACTAGGCTCGGGAGCGGGATTGGAGTACTACTGCTATCTCCCCAAGAAGAAAAGATGCACTTATCCGTCCGGCTGGATTATAGAGCTACAAACAATGAAGCGGAGTATGAAGCCCTCATAGCCGGCTTGCAGGCAGCTCGGCATGTTGGGGCCGGTCGGGTGACGCTTCACTCGGATTCTCAGCTGGCCGCTCAGCAGCTCTCTTGCACCTTTGAAATTAATAACGCACGGCTCAAACTCTATGCGGAAGCCTTCGAAAAGCTCAGGGCCGACTTTAGAGAGGTCATTATCCAAAAGATACCCCGGGCGGAAAACCAAGCTGCCGATGAGTTAGCCAAACTTGCAAGTTCAATAACGCCGGTCGCCATCCAGCAGCCAACTGAACAAGTATCTTTGGTGGCGCACGTTGACTGGATGGAGGGCCTTACGTTTCCGAACGACTGGAGGACACCCATCATGGAGTTTCTTCACTCGGGCGCTACACCGTCTGATCGGGATGAAGCTCAGCTGCTAAGGAGGAGAGTCGGCCGGTTCACACTCATCGGAGATCAACTGTACAAGAAGACTTTCTCCCACCCGCTTTTGAAATACGTGAGCTCGGAAGACGCAACGTACATCCTCCAAGAAGTGCATCAAGGATCGTGCGGAGGACATCCGGGCGGACGATCGCTGGCTAAGAAGATCCTGCTAGCTGGATACTTTTGGCCAACCCTGCAAGCAGATGCCGCTCGGACAGTCGCGACGTGCCTTTCTTGCCAAAAGTATCATAACTTCTCTCACCGACCGGCGGAGGAAATGAAAGCAGCTACCGTGTCCTGTCCGTTCGACCAATGGAGAATGGATATTGTGGGTTTGTTTCCTATGGCGACCGGGCAGCGAAAATTTCTACTAGTGGCGGTCGATTATTTTTCCAAGTTGGTGGAGGCCGAGCCGCTAGCCAAGATCACCGAGCAGATGGTCAAGAAGTTTATTCGGCAACATATTATCTGCCAGTTCGGCATCCCCCGTCGACTTGTTTCCGATAATGGGCGGCAGTTCGCGGGAAAGTTGCTCGAAGATTGGTGCAAAAGCTATGGCATCGAGCAACACTTCACGTCTGTGGCGTACCCCCAAAGCAATGGTCAAGCCGAAGTAGCCAATCGGGAAATTCTTCGCATTCTGCGCGCTCGGCTCGACCATTTGGGAGGAAGCTGGGTGGATGAAGTGTCGGGCGTCCTATGGGCCATCTGAACGACCCCGAAGGAAGGAACGGGCGTCACGCCGTTCCATCTGGTGTATGGCGGCGAAGCGGTCATTCCTGTCGAAGTCGGCGTCGAATCCGTCTGGATCCAGAATTATAATGATGATAACGCCGAGCGGAGGAACATGGAGCTGGATTTGGTCGACGAGGAGCGAGCCAAGGCGTCCGTTCGGCTGATGGCGTAACGGCAACGGATGAAGCAAAACTACAACCGGCGTGTAATCCCCAGATCATTCCAGGTCGGCGACCTTGTCTGGAAGAAAGTAAAGCCGGTCGGCGACGTCGGCAAGCTAGAAGATCCTTGGGCAGGCCCCTTCAAAATCATCGAAAAGCTTCGTTCAGGTGCTTATTATTTGGAGGATGAAGACGGGCGGCAGCTGGACAGACCATGGAGCGCAAATCATCTCCAGCCGTATCGAGCTGTATAAGAGGTGCGATAATGTAATTTTACATATACTGGGGTCGCCTATGTACTTGTAATGCAGGGAGCAAAAATGATTAAAGGATGGCCAATAGCTTCGCCGAACGGCCGTATTAAAGGATGACAAATGACTTCGCCGAACGACCGTATTAAAGGATGGCAAATGACTTCGCCGAACGGCAGTGTTAAAGTTAGCCTTAAAGACCGTCGAGCTCCGACGTTAAAAATCGATAGACGAGCCGGCGTCTATAAACCCTCCGAGCTGAAGACCGTCGAGCTCCGACGTTAAAAATCGAGAGACGAGCCGGCGTCTATAAACCCTCCGAGCGGAAGACCGTCGAGCTCCGACGTTAAAAATCGAGAGACGAGCCGGCGTCTATAAACCATCCGAGCAGAAGACCGTCGAGCTCCGACGTTAAAAATCGAGAGACGAGCCGGCGTCTATAAACCCTCCGAGCGGAAGACCATCGAGCTCCGACGTTAAAAATCGAGAGACGAGCCGGCGTCTATAAACCCTCCGAGCGGAAGACCGTCGAGCTCCGACGTTAAAAATAGAGAGACGAGCCGGCGTCTATAAACCCTCCAAGCGGAAGACCGTCGAGCTCTGACATTAAAAATCGAGAGACGAGCCGGCGTCTATAAACCCTCCGAGCGGAAGACCGTCGAGCTCATTTAATTAAGTGAGTTGTCAGTAACTCATTTAATTAGTGGACATTCAATATCTTAAACACAGGGAGACTAACACACTCATGATAAGAAGGAGCTCATATAGTAATATGAGATTGGTGCGGTAGTGCAATAATAACTCTTTAGTGGAATGAGATATTATTGATGAACTTGAGTTGGGTGTTCGAGGCGAATACAGGAAGCTCAAGCTCATCGGGAGATCAAAACCAATTCCTCCTCTTGGTCCCTATTGTAGCCTCTTATTTATAAAGTCTTATATCCACCCAAACCCAACTTCTTACCCACCTTAAGGTGGCCGCCCAAGCCAAGCTTGGAGCCCAAGCTAGGGCCGGCTAAACCAAGGTTAGATGGGTTCAAGTTGTGGCCGGCCCTAGCTTGGAGCCCAAGCAAGGGTGGCCGACCACATTGAATTCAAAAGGAAGTTTTATTTTATAAAATCTTTTCTTTTATAGAGATCCATTAAAAGGATGATTTTAATATAAAACTTTCCTTTTTTAGATCGGTCATAAAAGGAAATAAAAGGAACTTTTTATT
The DNA here is from genome assembly GCF_018446385.1 of Zingiber officinale. Lineage (NCBI taxonomy): Eukaryota > Viridiplantae > Streptophyta > Magnoliopsida > Zingiberales > Zingiberaceae > Zingiber > Zingiber officinale. The sequence continues at coordinate 29,764,280 of NC_056001.1, forward strand.
TTGTTGAAAACTTTCCTTTTATGTTGGTTTTAAAAGAGAGTTTTAAATCTTTCCTTTTATAGCTTTCTACAAAGGAATAGAAGAGAGATTTGAAATATTTCCTTATTTGTAGTTATCTATAATGTGAAAGAAAGATTTTAATTTTTTGATAAAACTTTCCTTTCTTGAAACCATATTTTATTTTAAATCTAATCTTTTATAGATATTCATAAAAGGATTTAAAAGACAAAGATTTTAATTTATAAAATATTCCTTTTAGAACTATCCGCAAAAGGAATTTTTAAAAGAGAGATTTTAATTTTTGTTTAAAATTTTTCCTTGCTTGGAGAATAAGCATGTGACTAGCCATGATAAGAAGAAAAAGAAGTTTTAATTTTTTGTTTTAAAACTTTCCTTTTTAGTCATTGGCAAGGAATATAAGGAAGTTTTAATTATGTTTAAAACTTTCCTTATTTGCCAAGACCAAGGAATATAAAAGAGAGGGTAGAGGTGCCTCACCTCATAACAATACATCTTCTATTCCTCTCCTCTCTTCCTTGTTGGTGGCCGACCCTTCTATCTTCTTTTTGTTTTCCCTCTTGGTGGTCGGCGGCATATTGGTGTGGAGATCCATTGATGGCCGGTTGCTTGAAGGAGAAGAAGAAGAGAAGGAGGTTCTCTTGTCTAGCATCCCTTGGAGGAAAGTTGGTGGCCGAAATTCATCATCTCTTGGAGAAAGTTGGTGGCCGAAACTTGAAAGGAAGAAAAAGGCTTGGGTGGATTCTCGTCTTGGTAGATCGTCGCCCACACGACGTCCGAGATAAGAAGAGGAATACAATAGAAGATGATGAGGTCTATAAGTTACAAAAGATATAACTAGTTATTTAATTCCGTATCATAACTAGTGCATTCTTTTGTATAGATCTTGTAAAACAAAACCAAGAGGTTATCGAATTTAATTATCATTTTTGTTGTCGATTTTTATTTTGATTTCATGTTTTGATAATGTGTTTCTATTAAGGTCTCTATTGTTAAACCTTGTTTACTGTGAGAAATTTAAATATCCGATTTTTTTGAAAGACTTTGTCTAGGCAGTGGTGGATGATCCCATACCCAAGAAGGCCTAGTGCCTCGCCACATTTGACCTGGAAGCCGATCCTTGAAATAGATATTTGATCAACTTCTGTAATATGGTTTAACTTAGAAAGATCACATCGATTGAACTTGAAGTAAGAATGTTAAGTTTCATTCTCAATTCAAGTTTAACTTCTAAAGGGAAAATTTGGATTAATAATGTTAAGCGTCGTTTGCAATCCAAATTTAACTTTAGTAGAACACATGGGTAGCTAGGATAATGTTATGCTTGTACAAATTTTTGTACAGGGGAACTAGGACGGTATTCTGAGTAGCAACTAACAATTGGTATCAGAGCTAGGTTTTAACCTCTGTGTGTTTGATTTTAGTTTAATTATGCACATGTCATACATATTTTAGGCAAAATAATAGTAGGATGTGCAAATAGATTAACTCTGTGGTTGCAAGCTCCCATTATTATGGCCTATTGTGATTGTGTGTGATTGGATCCTCGGACATGTCGAGGGCATTTTATGTGTGTGTGTGATTGGACCCTCGGACATGTCGAGGGCATTTTATGTGTGTGATTGTACTTATTAAATACAGCAGGAGCTGTATTAGTTTTAGGATTTTATATTTTTGTTCGATCTAGACTTTATGTACATTCCTTTGAGGAATATAGGATCGATATATGTAAAATTCTATTTTGTCGTGGATCGTATCCTTGCGAGGTGTGGTGCTATTTGAGGACTAGAGGCGCAGCGGAAAAGGAAGATCGATGGACGCGATGACATGAGCCTTAGGGCTGGTGGCTAGTTTTGACGACTGCTAGGGCTGGCGGCACACGGAGGACAGTGATGGAAGATGCCATAATAGTTGGAAAATTATTTTTTCTATATTTATTGCTTTTTATTTACTGTGATGTGTGTGTGTGTGCATGTGATGTGTGCTTGCATGATAAAATCCTCATCTTAAAAAACTAAGTGGGAGAGGGATTAGTAAATAAATTCCACGGTCTCCATTACTGGTTTGTAAGTGATGCAACAAACTTACATGTTGACTCTGAGTGCCTCCCTCCACAACGGATGAGTTTGTTTGCGGATTACTAGATCAAACTTCCTTTACGGATGATTATAGAAAATTATTTAGGAGCGTGTGATCTTCTCCAACTGAAGGGGCACAATTCTATTTAATGGGCTAAGTATCAAGTAATGGTATACACTTAGGCCCATTTAATAGTATCCTCCCCAACGGAGTCACTGCTATTATTTGTGTGACCAAAGGAAAACCAACTATTAATTTGTCATAAAGCTAGGTAAAACCCGCTCTTACAAATGTTTGAATTTGTATACGTCCACACTAACGTGACATACAAAATTCATGGTGTTTGAGGTAATTTTATTTGTCATAAAGTTAGGTTGACAAAATAAAATTTATGGGTAAAACCTCCTCTTACAAACAATTGAATTTGTATACGTCCACACTAACGTGGCATACAAAATTCATGGTGTTTGAGGTAATTTAAGGTTGACAAGATAATTAATGGGTAAGACCCTCCTCTTACAAATATTTAAATTTGTATACGTCCACACTAACGTGACATACAAAATTCACGGTGTTTGAGGTGTTGGTGAATTTAAATGATATTGTTTTGAGGAATCAATATTATTTTAAATTCTAAAGTTTTGACCAAATATTTGATCGAAGACAGACCAACTATTAATTTTATTTGTCATAAAGATAGGTTGACAAGATAATAAAATTAATGGATAAAATCTCCTCTTTGAATTTGTATACGTCCACACTAACGTGACATACAAAATTCACGGGGATTTTGAGATGTTTGTCTTGACCAAATATTTTTGTGATTCTTAGGATTTCAAATGATTTTCAATCCCCTAGCTGTTATACTATAGAATAGGCCTAGTAGTCCCAATTATAATGATTAGAAAATTTGGACACTAAGGTGGACTGTCCTCTCAAAACTGAGAACAATAAAGGTGTATTTTATTCATTAGTTGTTGAAATATGTTTAGTGGTGTTATCTACCGATACTTGGTGTGTAAATACGGGAGCCACTGATCATGTCTGTAATTCATTACAGGGGTTCCAAGAAATCGGACAACTATATGAAGGAAAAATTACCGTCTACATGGGCACTGCTGCAAAAGTAGCAGCTGTTGTAGTGGGAGATGTTTATCCTCTGATAGAAATAAAACATGGATTTTGAAAAATTATCTTTACGTACCAAGTTTAGAATGAACTTGATTTCAGTTTCTAAACTATTCAAAGAACTTGATATTCTATCTCTTTTGATAACAGAGTTGTTATCAAGAAAAATAGGGAAGTTATCTGTTTTGGTACGTTGGTTGGCAATTTATATATTCTAAATTCAAAAACTCCCACGATGCAACAAATGAAAATTAATAACACATCTTCTAACTCTAGTAAGAGAAAGCAACCTTCGGAAATGAACCAATTATATCTTTGACATCTAAGGCTAGGTCATATTAACTTGAGTAGGATTCAAAGGATAATAACCGATGAACTTTTGGGTTTATTGGTGGTGGAAAACTTTCCAACCTGCGAGTCTTACTTGGAAGGAAAAATGACCAAGAGACTTTTTAAGACTAAGGGGGTATAGAGCCAAAGATGTGTTAGAATTATTCTGATTTGTATGGACCTATGACTATCCAGGTAAGAGGTGGTTTCAAATATTTCATCTCTTTTATAGACGACTATTCGAGATACGGGTACATTTACTTGATGTGCCGCAAGTCTGAGTGCTTTGATAAGTTCAAAGAGTACAAGGCTGATGTGGAGAAACATCGTGGTAAAAGTATCAAGACACTACGGTGAGATCGTAGTGGCGAGTACCTCTTAGGAGAGTTCATGAGTCACTTATCAGAAGTCGGGATTCAATCTCAACTGACTGCACCTGGTACACCCCAACAGAATGATGTGGTAGAATGAAGGAATAGAACTCTTATGGAAATAGTTAGATCAATGATGAGTTATTCAAAATTATCAAATTCATTTTGAGGATATACTCTAGAAACGGAAGTGAACATAGTACCTTTTAAGTCAGAACCCTCTACTCCCATAGAATTGTAGAATGGGTATAAGCCTATTCTGAAGCATATTTGGATTTGGGGTGGTCCAGCATATATGCTGAAGGGAGACATTGAACAGGAGTTCACTTGTTTGTGGGTTATCCTAGAGAAACGAAAGGAGGTTTATAGTCCTAAAAATTAGAAGGTCATTGTTAACACCAATGCCCGATTTTTAGAAGAGGACTATATAATGAACCACAAGTCCATAAGTAAATTTGTTCTTAAGGAAATAATAAAGGACACATCTAATCTAGTACCAACAGTACAAGATGAAATACCACAAGAAACTGCAACACGTGTCACAAATGATACACAACTACAAACAGTGCCTCGTCGTAGTAGGAGGGTTGTTAGGCAACTTGAAATATTCATGTTTTTGGGAGAGTCGTCGAACTTGATCCCAGATAAACATGAACCTGATCCCCGTACATATGATGAAGCACTCAAGATAAAGATGCAGCATCTTGGCAAAGAGCAATGAATTCAGAAAAATAATCTATGTATTCTAACAAAGTCTGGGAGCTAGTAGAACCTTCAAATAGTGTTGGATGTAAATGGATCTACAAAAAGAAAAAAGGGATAGACGGGAAGGTGGAAACCTTCAAAGCAAGTATTGTTGTGAAGGGGTATACTCAGAAAGAGAGAATTGATTATGAGGAAACCTTTTCGCCAGTAGCTATGTTTAAGTCTATCCGGATACTCTTATCTATTGCTGCTCATATGGATTATGAGGTTTGGCAAATGGATGTCAAGACAGCTTTCCTTAACGGAAGTCTTGAAGAAAACATCCATATGTAGCAACCAGAGGGGTTTATTGTAAAGGGCAAAGAGCATCTAGTATGTAAGCACAATCAGTCTATTTATGGACTAAAGTAAGCTTCAAGGTCTTGGAACATTCGGTTTAATAAAGTAATCCAGTCGTATGGATTTATTCAGTGTCCGGATGAGTCTTGTGTAAAAAAGAAGTGTGATGGAAACATGGTGGTATTTCTTGTACTATACATAGATGACATTTTGTTAGTTAGAAACAATATCAAAGTGTTGTCGGAAGTAAGGGTATGGTTGTCCAAACAATTCGATATGAAGGACTTGGGAGAATGCGCACATATTCTCGGGATCAAGGTAATAAGGGATTGCAAGAAAAGAATGATGTGCTTATCCTAAACTTCATATATCGATACGATCCTAGCTCGTTTTAGCATGCAAGACTCCAAGAAAGGTTTTCTACCTTTTAGGCATGGAGTATCTTTATCTAAAGAGATGTCTCTGAAGATATGAAGGCAGTTCCTTATACTTCAGCTATAGGAAGCCTAATGTATGCTATGCACGAGACCGGATATCTGTTTTGCCATGGGCATGATTAGCAGATATTAAAGTAATTCAAGACAGGGACATTGGACTGCCGTAAAACATAGAGATTATATGCTGGTTTACCAAGCAGATGATTTGATCCCTGTGGGTTACACGGATTTTGATTTCCAATCAGATAGGGACAATAGTAAGTTGACCTCGGGTTTTGTGTTTACTTTAGGAGGTAAAGCCATAACAATGGAGGAGTGATAAGTATAGATGCTTTTCGGACTCCACCATGGAAGCTGAGTATGTGGCAGCCTCTGAGGCAGCCATAGAAGCTGTATGACTCAAAAACTTCATGATGGACTTAGATGTGATTCCTGGTTTGTCAAAAAATTATTACAGTGTATTGTGATAATAAGTGGTGCAGTAGCAAACTTGAAGGAACCACGAGCCCATAAGGCAAGTAAACACATAGAGCGCAAGTACCACCCAATATGAGACATCGTATAACAAGGAGAAGTTGTTGCCTCCTAGTTTGCATCAGATGATAACCTGGGAGATACTTTCACTAAGGCCCTTAAGGCAAGAGCTTTCGATGTGCATGTTAAAGGGTTGGGAATCAGATGTATGGCAGAGTATATGGCAGCATAGTCTTTTAGTATAAGTGGGAGATTGTTAGAGTATATACTAAAAGTCTAACTTTTTGTATAAACATATAAGAATCACATCAGTCAAATTACTTACATTTATGCTAAGTGTAGTTGTCCATTTAAATTATATTGTAGATAACATGGTGTGAGGAGATACACAGAAGATCATGTTATCAGATCCTTATAAATTATAAACAGTTGCTCACAACCAAGATGGAATGGGACAAACCATTTGAGTGGTTGCAGTGTAATTAAGTATTAGTTTATCTTGACTAATAAATTATACTAGTACACTATGAGTGTATTGAGCAGGACCAATTGAGGTAGTATCTTTTTATACTGACTATATAAAAGAACAATACCTCTGTTATTATGGAATTGTGTACTCTTAATCATGATATAATAACAAACACATATACTTAGTATTTATTTCTTTGATTTATCAAAAGGGTGCGATTTAACTCGTTAAATCAATAGGCATGATAAGTTGGGAAGTGATATTATTTATATGGTGTGTTGTTGATTATAGAATGAAACTGTGTCCTAGTAATCTAACACTACAAGAAATTTTAGATTTAACCACACCTAATAGACAACAGTTTTTCGAGAAACTGTTGTCTTTTTGCCATTTAACAACGGTTTTATTGAAAACCGTTGTTGTTCACCATAAATTTTTTTTAAATGACAACAGTTTTAAAAAAACTGTTGTCTAATGTATGTCAAAGACAACGATTTTTAAAAAACTGTTGTCTAATGTATGTCAAAGACAACGGTTTTAAAAAACTGTTGTCTTTTAGCGTTGCTTACATGATAATATACAACAGTTTTATTAAACTGTTGTCTATTGAATGTTGTTGAATCCAAAAAAAAATAATAGTTTTTTTTAACTTCACCAAAAAAAAACTCACGAACAAAGAGTTTTTTTGTTCGCGTGAGGCTAGGTCACTACTGTCGATTCCCCTTTCCCCTCCTTCCCAACCCGACGTTGATCCTCGCCGCCTATCGACGCCGCGATACTTCTTCTCCCCGCATACATAACCACCAGCCAAGAGTTACTCGATGATGCCTATGATGGCAGCTTACGCTTCCCCGAATCAAGTCACCACTGATATCATCCAGCAGGTAATCCTTTTCCTCTTCCTCATAGTCGTTGAAGCGTTGGCTCTACTCCGCCCCTTCCACCGCCTCCTCCTCGCCCGAATCCCCTTCCAAGGCCCTAAAGTTCGCTGCCCAGTTATTACCCCGTCGCGGCTGCCGCCGCGCCACCTTCGTCCGCCCGCCTGCTGCGGTCTCTCCAAAGATCGAAGAGATCGGCACCATCATCTCCAACCTCACACTGGAGGAAGCCCGCAGCCTCGTCGACCACCTCCAGGACCGTCTCGGCGTCTCTGCCGTCGCCTTCGCGCCCGCCGCTGTCGCCGTTGCTCCCGGAGCCGCCACTGACGCGGCCTCCGGAGGAGAGGCGGCGGTAGAGGAAAAGACCGAGTTCGACGTGGTCATCGAGGAGGTCCCAAGCAACGCCAGGATCGCCACCATCAAGGTGGTCCGGGCGCTGACGAACCTTCCCCTCAAGGAGGCCAAGGACTTGATCGAGGGGCTTCTGAAGAAGTTCAAGGAGGGCGCATCAAAGGAGGAGGCAGAAGAGGCCAAGAAGCAGCTCGAGGAGGTTGGGGCAAAGGTCTCGATCGTATGAGTTCGGAGGAATCAAAGAGAAAGAAGTTTCATGGTTAGATTTTCAAATTTACGCTTTTCCGATCCTCTTTTTTCCTTGTTCAAATTTTCATTTAAATTAGCTTCGGCTATCGATCCGTGAACTCTGTCTCGGTGAATTATTGGCCACAAATTCTTATGTTTATCCCTTCGGAATTCGTGTGTTAAAATGGATTCCTCGGGCTACAATTTTCAGAGCTAAAAAGATGGTCAAACCTGGTGTATCAACCTAGTTGCTCGACTTTCCAATTACTTTGATGATCAGTCTCCATTTTCTGATTTATCTTGGGAGTTCTGCAAAATTATGATTTAAATTTCTCCAATATTCTTACTTTCTTTGTGATTCTCTTATTGTTTTACGTCCTCCTATTTATTGTTTATATTTGTGTGAAATATTGTTCTGTTGTACCATTTGTTATTGTTCTTCCAATGAATGTGCATAGATATATTGAAATGGAGTAAGCCCTGTGTTCTCCATTTTACTTTCCTCATTTACTGGGTTTGGTATTTCAATCAGTATGAACTTTTTGCTCATTGAGTATTTAAGATGGAGGGCTAGGAGAACTTTGCGCTCGGTCCAACTTAATCAGAGTCAGCAGCAGAATGAAGCCAGAAACATTGCTGGAGTTGAAGATGGAGATGACACAAGGCAGCAAGACTTGGAGAACCAGATTCAAGATCCTAACCCTTTGCAACATGGACAAAATCATTCATAAAGACTTTGAGGTATAATCTACCAACTTGATGCAAGAGATCAAATTTTGTGCGCCTTATATTGATTTATGTTTTTATTGATGGTTGCGATAGATAGGCTTGAACACTGAGTAGCAATATGATTTCCTACTGCAGCAGTAGTATAAATCTTAATGTTTTCTTCCTACTATACAATCAAATAAAAACATATTTATGTTGTTTCAGGTAATTACTGCAGTCATTCCTACTATAGTTGGTGAAAACCTTAACGTGTTCATGACTTTAAGAGCCACCATATTGTTTCAAGAGGTTACCATTTATGTTACATAGATAACACTTTTTGTACTTCTGTTAGATGACTAGATCAAATGGTTTTTATGGTCATGTAACATTTATGCAGTGCAATTAGATTCACGCGTACAATTTAGTTTCTAATTTGTAATATATATCTTTATTCGAATAGGTGTCCTCAAGAGTACTGGGAAGAATGCCGACAAGCCAAAAAAAATGGAGAGACTTTAACAAATAAAGGAGCACTGGGAGTTGCAGTCCCTCCTCTTCACCGACATCTAAGTAGAAAATCTCGTGTTATATTGTTCAACCTTTGTTTTAATAGTGTTATCATTTTGTTAGTTGCTTATGAAATTTCTTCATAATGTTATAGATATTATTTTTGAATGTTAGAAAATTGTATATTAAATTTTATTTTGAAATTTAGTATTTTGAATGATTTATAATATTAGAAAATTGTGTATTAATTTTTTTTTATTTTTTATCTAAAAAAGACAACGGTTTTTCACCATTGTCATAGATAGTTTAAAACTGTTGTTGAAGACTCTTCTATTAAAGGTAGATGCTCAAAGACAATGGTGAACAACTGTTGTCGTTGAATGAAAAGACAACGGTTTTTCACCGTTGTAAAACTGTTGTCTTTGCCTCCAAAGACAACGGTTAAAAACTGTTGTCTTTGGGCACCCCTTTTAACAACACGACATTTAACAACAGTCCGAAAGGGGCTACGACAACGGTGAAAAACCGTTGTTGTTAGGCTTTTTTCTTGTAGTGTAGGTTGATGATGCCCCCTTGAGGAGCTCATAAGGATTGTCATGTAAACCCTGCAGGTGGACTTAGTTCGACATGGCGATAAGGTTGAGTGGTACTACTCTTGGAGCTAAATATTAATTAAGTGAGTTATCAGTAACTCATTTAATTAGTGGGCATTCAATATCTTAAATACAGGGAGACTAACACACTCATGATAAGAAGGAGCTCATATAGTAATATGGGATTGATGCGGTAGTGTAATAATAACTCTTTAGTGGAATGAGATATTATTGATGAACTTGAGTTGGGTGTTCGGGGCGAACACGAGAAGCTCAAGCTCATCGGAAGACCAAAACCAATTCCTCCTCACGGTCCCTATTGTACCCTCTTATTTATAAAGTCTTATATCCACCCAAACCCAACTTCTTACCCACCTTAAGGTGGCCGGCCAAGCCAAGCTTGGAGCCCAAGCTAGGGCTGACCAAACCAAGGTTAGATGGGTTCAAGTTGTGGTCGACCCTAGCTTAGAGCCCAAGCAAGAGTGGTCTGCCACATTGAATTCAAAAGGAAGTTTTATTTTATAAAATCTTTCCTTTTATAGAGATCCATTAAAAGGATGATTTTAATATAAAACTTTCCTTTTTTAGATTGGTCATAAAAGGAAATAAAAGGAACTTTTTATTTTGTTGAAAACTTTCCTTTTATGTTGGTTTTAAAAGAGAGTTTTAAATCTTTCCTTTTATAGCTTTCTACAAAGGAATAAAAGAGAGATTTGAAATCTTTCCTTATTTGTAGTTATCTATAATGTGAAAGAAAGATTTTAATTTTTTGATAAAACTTTCCTTTCTTGAAACCATGTTTTATTTTAAATATTATCTTTTATAGATATCCATAAAATGATTTAAAAGAGAGAGATTTTAATTTATAAAACATTCCTTTTAGAACTATCCACAAAAGGGATTTTTAAAAGAGATTTTAATTTTTGTTTAAAATCTTTCCTTGCTTGGAGAACAAGCATGTGGCCGGCCATGACAAGAAGAAAAGGAAGTTTTAATTTTTTTTGTTTTAAAACTTTCCTTTTTAGTCATTGGCAAGGAATATAAGGAAGTTTTAATTATGTTTAAAACTTTCCTTATTTGCTAAGATCAAGAAATATAAAAGAGAGGGTAGAGGTGCATAACCTCATAACAATACATCTTCTATTCCTCTCCTCTCTTCCTTGGTGGTGGCCGGCCCTTACTCTTTCTATCTTCTCTTTGTTTTCCCTCTTGGTGGCCGGCGGCATATTGGTGTGGAGATCCATTGATGACCGGTTGCTTGAAGGAGAAGAAGAAGAGAAGGAGGTTCTCTTGTCTAGCATCCCTTGGAGGAAAGTTGGTGGCCGAAATTCATCATCTCTTGGAGAAAGTTGGTGGCCGAAACTTGAAAGGAAGAAGAAAGCTTGGGTGGATTCTCGTCTTGGTAGATCATTGCCCACACGACGTCCGAGATAAGAAGAGGAATGCAATAGAAGATCATGAGGTCTATAAGCTACAAAAGGTATAACTAGTTATTTAATTCCGTATCATAACTAGTGCATTCTTTTGTATAGATCTTGTAAAACCAAACACAAGAGGTTATCGATTTTAATTATCATTTTTGTTATCGATTTTAATTTCGATTTCATGTTTTGATAATGTATTTCTATTGAGATCTCTATTGTTAAACCTTGTTTACTGTGAGAAGTTTAAATATCTGATTTCTTTGAAATGCTTTGTCTAGGCAGTGGTGGATGATCTCATACCCAAGAAGGCCTAGTGTCTCGCGACGTTTGACCTGGAAGTCGATCCTTGAAATAGATAGTTGATCAACTTTTGTAATATGATTTAACTTAGGAAGATCACATTGGTTGAACTTGAAGTAAGAATGTTAAGTTTCGTTCCCAATTCAAGTTTAACTTCTAAAGGAAAAATTTGGATTAATAATGTTAAGCATCGTTTGCAATCCAAATTTAACTTTAGTAGAACACATGGGTAGCTAGGATAGTTCTATGCTTGTATAAATTTTTGTACAGGGGAATTAGGACGGTATTCTAAGTAGCAACCAACAAACTCAGTGTTGCAGGGAAGTCTAGCTAGGTCAATGGGCCGATCAGATAGTTGGCATGAAGTCCAGACAGGTCGACGGGTTGACCAGATGTCTGGCAAGATGATAAGTTAAGGTAAGTCACTGGAGGAGAGTGACTTGGTGAGGATGCGTTCCCCGTTTGAGGGAACAGTAGGCGTCAATCCAACTTAGATCTAATTCAGAAATCTAAGTTGAGATCTTGACTAGATTTTGGTCTCGAGGAGACAGAATCTAATTACTACTCTATTTTTATAATTGTGCTATATTTTGTTTTGCAGGGTAGTATAATATTTATTGCCTCTGACTAATCTTTTTCTTGCAAGAAAAAGCTTTGCTGGAAAAAGTGGTCCAGGCGCCCGAAATAAAAAAAGTCTATCTCGTCGTAAATGTGGAGCGCAGTGATTGGTTGGGCCGATGTCATAGTCCAAGCGCCTGGAAGGGATCCGGGCGCCCGAAGCTACCTATATAAGAAGTCTTCTTCTAGAGCATGATACACAACTTTCTACCATGATTGCTCTATTGTGCACTGCTCCAAAGACGCTCCTGCGGCGCTGTGAAGCACCTCCGATAACCTGCGACTCAGTTTTAATTTTCTTGTTGTCGGTAATTTAGTTTTATAGTTCTTGTACTAATCTTGTAACTCTTTTTACGAACTATTAGTAGATTGCCCAACGAAAGCACTCAATGAGTGCGGGCCTTGGAGTAGGAGTCGACGAAGGCTCCGAACCAAGTAAAAACTTGGTGTGTTAGCATTGTTCTTATTTTTCTATTTTCGCGGCTTACTCGATTAAGTTTCAACGATCGCTATTCACACCCCCCCTCTTTAGCATTCTTCATGATCCAACAGTGAAGTCCTAACAAGTTAAAGTTGACCAGATGTTAGATAATAAAGAAATCCCAGCAGGTCAAGATTGACTGGATATCAGATAACAATGAAGTGCTGACAGATCAAGGTTGATTGGATGCTAGACAACAATGAAGTTTTTAAAACAAATCAAGGTTGATCGGATACTAGACAACGAAAAGTCTCGATAAGTCAAGGTTGATTGGATGTTGAGAAAGGAAGTCCTAGTTGTTGGAACCCCAAGGTTGTTTTGGTGTAAACAACAAGTTAAGTTAGGTCCTGTGTGTTTCTAACCTTGTGTCTAAGTGTGCGGAGCTTAGGAACACAGGTAGTCGAGCGCAAGACGCAGCTAGCGAGAAGGACGACAGTTCGAGGGACGAGGTGCGGCGGAAGAGTACACCGGCAGACGAGAAGGAAGTGTGCGGTGGTTCCGAGGGATGAAAGCTGGAGCGGAAGATTGCTCGGGGAGCAAGAGACGCAGCTAGCGAGAAGGACGACACGCGGTGCGTCTGAGGGACGAAGACTGCGGATGAGTACGCCGGCGGATGAGAAGGAAACACGCGGCGGTTCTGAAGGACGAGAAGCCGGAGGGAAGCCCGCTCAAGAAGACCGGAACTTGGGTTCGGGTGAGCCCTTTTCCGGATGGCAGAGATCACCCAAGCGAGCGGATTCAGAGTTAAAGACCCGGACCGAGGCGAACTGAACCGGAGCAGTGGTCCCCGGATGAAAAAGTCAACACAGGTTGACTTTAGGCTAACAGCCTGGGTCGCCTGGAATGGCTCAGGGCGCCCGGACCCGCCTGGGTCGCCTGGAATGGCTCAGGGCGTCCGGACCCAGTATGTTGACCAGATCGAGATTTATCTTGATCTGAACGTTAGGGGATAAAATTTATCCCCCCAGGGCGCCGGAACCCTTCCAGGCGCCCCGATCAAGGCTATAAATATAGCCTTGGTCCAGAAGTTTTTCAATCAATTCAGAAATTGTAAACAACACTTGTGCGCTTCCACTGTTTAGATAAGCTTCTGTCTTTCTGTGCCTACACTACTGTAAAAGAGGCTTCTCCGCCTAAAGGAGATAATAGTGCGATCATCATCCTTGGATTAACAACCTCCCCGGTTGTAACCAAGTCAAATCCGGTGCCTCGTCTTTTGTTATTTTCTATTTATTTTATTATTCTGCAAGTGTTAGTTTAAAGTTCGAGGAGGGTGTTTTTTGCTTTTATTTTTTTCAGGGCTGTTCCCCCCCCCCCCCCCCCCCCTCTAGCCGGCCGCAACGGTCCAATAAGTGGTATCAGAGCCAAGGCGCTTCAGGAGGACTAACCGCCGAACGAAGCAACAAGATGGCGGGACCAAGCATCCACCCGCCGAAATACGAAGGGGACTTCGCTACCTGGAAGAATCTGATGCAGGTATTTTTTACAATAGACTTTGAATTAACTTTAACAATAGAATCTGGCTTTGTAGTTCCAGAAGGTAAGGAAAAATGTCAATGGACAAAAAAGGAGCAGGCTGAATTCGTGGTGAACGGCAAAGCAGAATACCATATGCTAAGCGTTCTTCCACCTCAAGAAGTCAACAGGATCGGGCACTACGACTCGGCAAAAGAACTTTGGGAGAAGTTCCTCGAGCTGCACGAAGGGACGTCCGAAGCCAAGCACGCCAGAAGAGATCTGCTTCGCAATTAGCTCACCAGCCTACGACTTGGGGAAGACGAGTCAGTCGCGCATCTGCACTCGAGAATAAAAGAAAGTATTACCGGACTTTTGAATCTCGGAGAAAAGGTAAGTAACCGAGATTCGCTCAGGTACGCACTGAATTCCTTTCCTAGAAATACCAAATGGGCATCATTAGTAGATGCCTTTTATATTTCTAAAGATTTAGAAAAAATTTCGTTAGAAGAATTATTTTCAACATTTGAAGTGCATGAGTCAAGATGTGCAGGAATGAAGGAGCCCAAGAACAACGTCGCCCTCAAAGCTTCGAGAGACGAACCTGAGTCGGAATCTTCTCTCGACGACGAGGAAATGGTAATGATAGTAAGAAGATTCAAGAAACTTTGTAAATCTAGATCTACTAACCATCCGCAGGGGAAGAAGAAAAGGACGATCCGCTGCTACCACTGCGACGAAGAAGGACACGTCAAGGACAATTGCCCCAAGATGAAGAACAAGGTGAAGGGTAAGAAGCATATCCAAAAGCGAAAGGCCCTAAAGGCGACGTGGGACGATACGTCGTTCGAATCGAAAGTCGAGGCATTCTCCGGACTCGCACTGATGGCGAGTCATCAAGACGACGACTACGATTCAAGCTCTTCCGAGATGAGCATCGATGAAGGGGGAGCTTCGTCAGAAGAAAGCAGCAGTTCAGGGGGAGACACGGACAACGAACTCGACAAGGTAAGTCAGGTACGTTCTCTTCCTCTCGACAAACTTTTTAAGTTTGTTTAGCTTTTAACTAAAGACTGATGTAAATTAGAAAAATAAATAAAAAATTTAAAAATAATTTTAGCTAAATCCTGCCCGTTAGAAGAATTAGATAAATCAAAATTGGAAAATGAAAAACTGAAATTAGAAAATAAAGATTTGAAAATTCAAATAGACAACTTGAAAAACTATGCATGCTCATCTAATTTTAGAAGATTTAAAAATTTGAATTGGTATTATAGATATCACCAGGAACAAATTAGGAATATCTCTAGAAAATATGTCCTTAAGAAATTTTTAATCAATCCAGTAGGCTGTAACCTTTTTTGGGTTCCTAAATCTTGCTTAGTTTAAGTTTTAAAATTAAAATTAGCGCTTTTCAGTGAGAAAATTAAACAATGAATTTCTCTATGAGACTTTGTCTAAGGAAGTGGTTGTTTCTCCAATAACCAAGAAGGCCTAGTGTCTCGCCACGACCTGGAAGCTAAAATATTGAAATAAATGTTTAATTAACTTTTTGTCAAAACATTAAAATTAGAATTAATTAATGCTTTCAAAGTTTTTTAAATACTTTTTCAAAATATTTTTGTAGAAAAATACTTTTACATGAAATTGACTTAGAAATTTAAGTACTTAGAAAAATTTTCAAAGATTTAAGAAAATATTTTTTTAAACTTAGAATTTTTTTTTGTATTTTTCCTCTTAGAAAATTTTCTTTAATACTTAGAAAAATTCTCAGAAGATATGTTTTAAGTTAAAGGTTATTATTAAATTGAAAATTTTCTGCTTAAAGTTTTTAGATTTTTTTTTTTTTTTGCAAAACTATCTAAGTTAGAATTTTTTTCTTATAATTTCACTTAATTTTTTTTTTAACTCTTATTTAAAATTTTTTTTAAGAGACCGCTTATTATTGTAAATTTTTTAAAGAAACTCAAAATTTATAAGTTTTTACCCTTAGATTTTTTCTTGAACCTCATTTTTTATGTGATCAAAGGGGGAGAAGGAAAAGTATAAGTCTCGGGGGAGGTAGACCAAAATTTAACTTGTTTTATTTTTTGCACTTAATTACAAATTTAGTTAAATTTATTTTATGTCTATTCTTACCCTAGTTTAACTTGGGTTGCTCACACCAAAAAGGGAGAGATTGTTGGAACCCCAAGGTTGTTTTGGTGTGAGCAACAAGTTAAGTTATGTCCTGTGTTTCTAACCTTGTGTCTAAGTATGCAGGAGCTTAGGAACACAGGTAGACGAGTGGAAGACGCAGCTAGCGAGAAGGACGGCAGTCCGAGCGATGAGGTGCTGCGGAAGAGTATACCGGCGGATGAGAAGGAAGCGTGCGGTGGTTCCGAGGGACGAAAGTCGGAGCGGAAGATTGCTCGGGGAGCAAGAGACGCAGCTAGCGAGAAGGACAGCACGCGGTACGTTCGAGGGACGAAGGCTACGGATGTGTACACCAGCGGACGAGAAGGAAACATGCGGTGATTCCGAGGGACGAGAAGCCGGAGGGAAGCCCACTCGAGAAGACCGGAACTTGGGTTCGGGTGAGCCCTTTTTCGGATGGCAAAGATCACCCAAGCGAGCGGATCCGGAGTTGAAGACCCAGACCGAGGCGAACTGAACTGGAGCAGTGGTCCCCGGATGAAAAAGTCAACACAGGTTGACTTTAGGCTCCGGGGCGCCCAGAACCATTCCGGGCGCCCGAAATGGTTTCGAGCGCTCGGAATGGTTTCGGGCGCCCGGACCCAGTATGTTGACCAGATCGAAATTTATCTCGATCTGAACATTGGGGGATAAAATTTATTATCCGGCACGATGGATGAGCTACTTGAGATGAATGCCTAATAGAGTGGCAAGTGCTGAGTAGAGCGGCGAGGTAGACGAGTGTCGAACAGAGCGACGAGTGCTGAGCATAGCGGCGAGGTAGACGAGTGCCGAGTAGAGCGGCGAGTGAGACGAGTGCCCAGCAAAGTAGTGAGTGAGATGAGTGTCGAGCAGAGCGGCAAGTGAGACGAGTGTGGAGCAGAGCAATGAGTGAGATGAGTGTCGAGTAAAGCGGCGAGTGAGAAGTAGAGCGGTGAGCACAAGTGCCGAGCATAGTGACGATGAGAGAGTAGTATTGAGCAGAGCTGCGATGAGAGAGCATAACCAAGCAGAGCAGCAAGCGATCCGAATGTTGGACAGAGCGATGAGTGAGACAAGTGTCTGTCAGAGTTGCAAGTAAGATGAGTGTCGGGCGGAGTGGAGAGTGAGACGAGTGCTGGGTAGAACGACGAGTGAGATGAGTGTCGGGTAGAGCGATGAGTGAGATGAGTACTAGGCAAAGCGACGAGTGAAACGAGTACTGGGCAGAGTGTGATTTCCACAAGTGAAGCCGAGCAAGTGGGAGTCATGCCCATAAGATTTGAGGTAGGGAGTCATGTCCTAACGAATTGTTATCAGGAGATGTGTTCCAGTAAGTTGATGTAGGAGGCATAAGCCATGCACGCTTATAACTCGCCGCTAGCGATGAGAGTCTGGTACAACCAATCAAATGGTCATTTGGGTACGTGAGCCATACATGCTTATAACTCGTAGCTAAGGTGAGAGTTTGGAAGGCGCGTGAGTCATCCATTCTTATAACTCATCGTTGGGATGAGAGTTTGGGACAGCATATCAGATGATCGTTGGGTGCATGAGCCATGTACGCTTATAACTCACACTTGGGCAACAGTTTGAAAGACGCGTGAGTCATGCATGCTTATAACTTATGGTTGGGATGAGAGTCTGGGAAAGTCGACCAAATGGTCGTTAGGGCCCGTAAGCCATGTACACTTATAACTCACCACTGAGATAAGAGTCTGGGATAGACGACCAGATGGTCGTTGGGCAGAGGACAACATAGAACCAAGAGAACCGAGTAGACAGACGAGCCGATGAGAGGGTAGAGATGTTGACGGCAAAAAGACTTCGAGCTAAAAGTCAAGAGGAGGCAGGTGAGCTATCCCTGTCATTGGAAGAGCATGCAGAGAGTGAAAGAGAGAAGGAGAAGTTATAACGAAGATCGGGCTTCCCTAGTCGTCCACTCTGATGCTCAAGTTAGTATCCGATGATGCCAAGAATAAAGAAGATGAACAATGCAGAGCATAATGAAGATAAGTATATGTAGTAAGGAGTCTCCTCCCTTCCTCTTCCTTCCCCTTCCTTTTTAGGCAGGGCTATTTATAGAAGGGACATGTCAAGATAAAAGATATCAGAGGGTCATTATACCCTTGTCTAGATATCAGAGGGTCATGTTCAGACAAAGATGTTAGAAGGTTATGTGACCCTTGTCTAGGTGTCAGTAAATGAGACAAAGGGATTGATGGGCTCAGTGGTCTACTCTGCTATACTCTACTAGACAGATTGGTCGGTTCAACTAGGAAGACTGGTCGGCTCGACTCGGCCAAGAAGATTGGCCAGCTCGACCAAGTCAGAAAACTGGCGGGTTAGATGCTCTACTCTGCTAGGAAGAATGGTTGGCTTGATCAGGACAGGAAGACTGGTGGATCGGATGCTCTGCTTTGCCAGGAAGATTGTTTAACTCGACCATGCTAGGGAAATTGGTAGGTTGGATGCTCTGCTATGCCAGGAAGACTAGTCGGCTTGACCAGGCTAGGAAGACTAGCAGGTCAGATGCTCTGCTCTGTCAGGAAGACTAGTTGGCTCGACCAGGCCAGAAGACTAGCGGATCAGATACTCTGCTTTGCCAAGAACATTGATCAGTCAACTTGGCCCTGGAATACTGGCGGGTCAGATGCTCTACTCTGTCATGAAGACTAGTTAGCTCGACCAGACCAGGAAGAATGGCGGATCGAATGCTCTCCTCTGTCAAAAGACTTGTTGGCTCGACCAAGCTAGGAAGACTGGCGATCTGATGCTCTGCTCTGTCAGGAAGAGTAGTCAGTCAACTTGACCTTGAAATACTGTCGGTCGGCTCTAGAATACTGATGGTTGGTTCTAGTTTGGGTCAACCCTAAAATATTATCAATCGACTCTGGAATATTACTAGTCAGCTCTGATCTTAGTCGGCTCTAGAATACTATCAATCGGCTCTGATCTAGACAGTATTCAGATCAGTCCTTGAATACTGTCTATCTGACTCCAGATGATTATTGACTTCGTGACTGTTGGTGCAACATCCCTCAGGTCAAAGTTGACCTGGTTGACCAAGCTGAGTCTTGGTTTGAGTTTAGATGTTTGACAATAAGAAATTGATTGAAAAAGAGTCAAGTAGGTCAAGGTTGACCGGATACTTGACTGGGAAGTCCTGGTAAGTGAAGCCAGGCAGAAGGAAAGTCCTAGTGAGTGAAGCTAGGTGAAAGTCCTGGTGAGTGAAGCCAGGTGAAAGCCCTAGTGAGTGAAGCTAGGTGAAAGTCCTGGTGAGTGAAGCCAGGTGAAAGCCCTAGTGAGTGAAGCTAGGTGAAAGTCCTGGTGAGTGAAGCCAGGCAAGGGAAAATCCAGATGGATCAAGGATGATCGGACATCTGGTGTTGGGAAGTCCAAGTAGGTCAAAGGATTGACTGGATACTTGGCACGAGGAAATACAGATAGGTCAAAGGGATTGACCAGACATCTGATGGAAGTCCAAGTAGGTCAAGGGAGTGACCAGATACTTGGCATGAATAGAAAAGTCCAAGTGGGTCAAAGGGATTGACCAGACACTTGGTGGGAAGTCCTAGCAGGTCAAAGGAGTGACCAGATGCTAGGCATGGTGTACCAACAGGTCAAGGTTGACCGGATGTTGGTTTGAGAGGCTTGGAACTTGGTTTTGGGCAAAAACCAAGTGTTGGATCGATCCAGGCCTTTTCTAGCTAACAGAGAGCCTCTGGATCGATCCGTGGATCGATCCAGATGTCCCAATCGATCAGTGAATCGATCGGGACGCTGCTGCTTCGCGCGATAAGCGCTGGATCGATCCGTGGATCGATCCAGGCATTTTTCCAGAGCACAGAGGCGCTCTGGATCGATCCGTGGATCAATCCGAAGCCTCCCCGATCGATTGGGAACATTCGAATCGATCGGGATCCGACCGTTGGCGTCGATAAAGGCCGCAGGCGCACTATTCCTTCGACATCTCTTCACCGATTCACTCCAGATCTCTCGCCAGCTCCTCCACAGCACTCACAAAGCTCAGATCGCCAGTTCTTGAAGGATCTTGGAAGTTCTCCAAGTCAAGAGGCGGATCAAAGCCAAGAAGAGAAGCTAGGGTTAGGGTTTATACTCATTGTAAGCTTGTAAGCTTGTATTTCTTGTATCCTTTCCCTCTCTTCTTGTATTGAGTCTTGTAGGGCTTCTCCGCCCTTGGTAGTTACCATAAAGGAGAGTTTTATTAGTGGAGGGTGTGTGTGTTGGTGTGGATCCTTGGATTAGTCACGTCTTGTGAGGTGGATACCAAGTAAATCAACCGTGTTAGCGTTGTGTGATTGTTTGTGTATTTTCCGCTGTCATATCTTTGAAGAAACAAGCAGCGAGAAGAAGCGAGCGAGCTATTCACCCCCCCTCTAGCTACTTTTGGTCCTAACAAGTGGTATCAGAGCAAGGCCGCTCTTCACCGGAAGGGTCAAGCATAACAAGAAAAGCTAGAGGGTGAAGAAGTTGGAGCAAATTCTTCAAGTTCAAGACTTTATCAAGCTCAACTTCAAGATGCAATTCCAAGATGGACTTGGATTTGACACAAGGGTGGCTCCACCGTACACATCCACAAGCTTCGATTCTTGGAAATCAAGAATCGAAAATTTTCTTATGATGGAGATAGAGCAATGGTTTGCTCTAATGGAAGGCTTCAAGGCTCCAAGAAATTCAAAGGGCAAAGTTCTTAAGAGGAGCAAGTGGAGCCAAGAGCAAGTCCAAAGGTGCGAGACCAATGACAAAGTGACCAAGCTTTTGGTCAATTTATTGCCAAGCACCATCCTTTGCAAAATTGGAGAATTTGAAGATGCAAAGGAATTATGGAGCAAATTGGCCAAGCTTCATGAAGAGATCCCCTCCACTGCACAAGATCATGAAGAATCCAGAGAGGGTGACTCTTTGGAGCAAGACCAAGAGGAGAACTCCGAGATTGAGAGATGCTCAACCTCCGAAGAAGAGGAAATCCAAGAAGCTTCATCCTCAAGGGAATGCACCGAAGGGAACAAAGAGGGAGTATACTCCTTGTTTCATATTCAAGATGATGAAGCCTCCACCTCTAGGATTGAGGGGGAGCAATCCTTGGTGACACCGGATCAAGAAGAAGGAGAAGCTTCTACATCCGGGTCAAGTGAAGAAGAAGAAGTTGGTGCCACCTCCAACATTCAAGAAATATCAAATGGAGGAGCAAGTGCCATCCCTATACAAGAAGGTAAAAATAGTTCAATTAATAATAAAAATCATATTATATGTTTTGAATGTAGGGAACATGGGCACTACAAGAGCAAGTGTCCAAACTTGGCCAAGAAGAAGGTGTTGGTGCAACCTTAGGTCAAGGTTGACTTGGTTGACCTGACTCGAGTTGACCTGACTCGAGTTGTGTTTTGATGTTTGACGATGTTTGACGAGAAGAGAGTTGTATTCTTGATGTTTGACAAGAATAGGCGTTCGGGAGATTGTAGGTGCAACCTTAGGTCAAGGTTGACCTGGTTGACCTGATTCGGGAAAAGTCCAAGCAGGGAGCTTGGCACGCGAAAAGTCCAAGCAGGGAGCTTGGCATTGGAAAAGTCCAAGTATGGAGACTTGGCACTGGAAAAGTCCAAGCAGGGAGCTTGGCACGCGAAAAGTCCAAGCAGGGAGCTTGGCATTGGAAAAGTCCAAGTATGGAGACTTGGCTGGAAAAGTCCAAGCAGGGGCACGCGAAAAGTCAAGTATGGAGACTTGGCAGGAAAAGTCCAGTGATGGAAGCCGGGCAGGGAGAAAGTCCTAACTGGGATGTTAGGCGGTTGGAAAGTCTGGTGAGTGAAGCGAGGCGATGGGAAAGTCCTAACTGGGATGTTAGGCAGTTGGAAAGTCCTGGTGAGTGAAGCCAGGCAGTGGAAAAGTCCTAACTGGGATGTTAGGCAATGAGAAAGTCCTAACTGGGATGTTAGGCAGTGTGGAAAGTCCTGGTGAGTGAATCCAGGCAAGGGAAAATCCAGATGGATCAGGGATGATCGGACTTCTGGTGTTGGAAAGTCCAAGTAGGTCAAAGGGATTGACCGGACACTTGGCAGGGAGTTCTAGCAGGTCAAGGGAGTGACCAGATGCTTGGGATGAAGTACCAATAGGTCAAGGTTGACCGGATATTGGTTTGGAAGTCTTGGAACTTGGTTTGGGCAAAAACCAAGCTCTGGATCGGTCACCAGACCGATCCAGTGATACCTTGTTTGCTCTGATCGGTCTGGTGACCGATCAGATACTCTTCGATTATTACCACCTGACCGTCGATGGCGGGACGTTCAACGATCCGGGGACGCTCAACTTCTATGGCTCGACCCGGTGGGAGAGCGGGATCGAAATCCCGGCGCATGACGCGGATTTCTATGCGCTGAAGGACGTGCCCCATGGCCACGTCGAACAGATATTGTTCCCCTCCCCCAGCACGGGGACGCAGCGCCGCGCCTTCGTCTACACCCCGCCCGGCTAGTTTCTTCGCTGTCTTCTTCGCAGGTATAAAGGGGTCGAGGGCTGCTGCTGCGCGAGAACTTCTTCCTCTTCTCTTCTGTGAAAGAGCTGCTGTTCTGGTGCTTGAGCTTTGTTGAGCTCTTCTTCGCAAGCTTCGCATGAGCTTCTCGACTGGGATATCCTGCTGTTGTAGGTGTTCTGAGGAGCTGCTGCTTCAACGAATCCAGTCGGCAAGGAGGCAAGAAAACCTGTGTTTTTACATTCATTGTTCTTGTCTTCTTGTATCTCTTGTTGTATTCCTTTCTTGCTGTTGCAAGAATATTGTGGCGAGGTTTCTCCACCCACAAGGAGTATATTGTATTAGCCGGTTTTCCGGGGACTCATCCACCGACGGATTGAGAGGCTTCGTCCACCTTACGGACACGCCGAGGAGTAGGAGCCCTAATCTCCGAACCTCGTTACATCGACGCGTTGAGGTTTGATCTTCTTGTTTTCGTTTCCTTGTTTGTTTTTCCGCTGCGCTGACAAATTGTAGGAAGAAACGCGAGAATTTGGGGTCGGCTATTCACACCCCCCCCTCTCTAGCCGAGTACGAACGATCCCAACAAGTGGTATCAGAGCAAGGCCGCTCTTCGACGGATCAACACCCGGGGGAGCACGGGCTAGAGATGGATCTCTATGGAGAAGATGTCACGATTCAACCCTTCTACGAGTCTCACGACAACTTCACATATTGGAAGGTAAGGATGATGTATTTTCTTAGGACTAATATGTTAAATTGGTTTTGTGTACAAGAAGGGTTTTCCCCTCCGATGGATGAGGAAGGAAAACCTATCAAGAAGAAGGAGTGGACGAAAGAGCAAATCCGACAATCCGAAATCAATGACGAGGTAACAAAAATTATTGAATTTGCTTTACCTAATAATGTTTTGTGCAAGATAGATAGGTACAACAACGCCAAGGAATTATGGAACAATTTGGCAAAACTCCATGAAAAGGAGCCTAGTGAGCCAAGTAGCTCACATCATGGAGGAAGCGAATTGGGAGTTGAGGGCTACTCAACATCCAAGGAAGAAGAGGAGGAGAGTTCTTCTTCAAGATCGGAGCACGAAGAAGAAGCTTCTACCTCCGGGAGGGATGAAGAAGAGAGCATCCATCCATCCTCAACCCTAGGTAACTCAAACACTTTAAGTTCAAGTAAATTGCATATAATGTGTTTTGAGTGTAGGGAATTTGGACATTACAAGAGTAAATGTCCAAAGAAAACTAAGAAGACTCCACCGGCGCCAAAGATCAAGGAAGTCGGAGTCCCAAAACGCAAGGGCAAGGAGCACGTGGTGTGCTTCCAATGCAAGCAACGGGGACACTATAGGAGTCAATGTCCAAGGGGGAGGCAATCTCACAAGGACAAAAGACCAAGCACGTGTAAAGGGGGAGCGAAGGCAAACCCTAAGGTATCCTCTAAGGTTCATTCTTGCACTTCTAATAAGATACATGCTAGTAGTCTTATTGCAATTGTCAAGAATGATAAGCATGATAATCATAGAAATCAACATGTGTGCTTAGGTGCTAAACATCTTAGCTTAGATAAGAACAATACTAGGAAGGCCAACCCTAGGATTAACTCATCTAAGGCTAAGGAGAACCTAGGTAGAAACCCCAAGACAACTAGACATATGCCTAGGAACACCTCAAGAAAGAATGATAAATTAAAACTTGAGGTTTTAGAGAAAGAAAATCAAGTCTTAAGGTCAAGACTTAACACTCTAGAAAAGGCCCTAAAGAATTTAGAGAAGTCAACTCTAGGGTCTAAGGGTCAAATCTCAAAGCCCAAGGACAAGAAAGGTTTGGGTCACAAACCTAAGTCCCAAGTGGTCAAGCCCACTTATCATAATGTTCCATTCGATTATGGAACAAAATCTAGGGCTAGGAAGACCATCACCAAGGTCACAAGGGGAGTCACCCCTAGAGTTGATCTTGATGAGTCCCAAATGACCAAGGCTTTAAAGCCTAAGAGGGTCATTAGGAGGGTTGCTAGGGAAGTCATCCCTAGTGAATTTTTAGTGAACCCAATGAGCTCAAGTAGGTATTGGGTTCCTAGGAGCATTTTCTCTACCCCATAGATGGGTTAGAGAGTGTCAACTCCAATAAGAAGGGTAGTTAACCCAACTTTGAGGAAATTGACACTCAAGGAGCATTTTCAAGGTTTTTGGGAACCTTTGAAAATGAAATGGAATAATCTTTATCATTCACTCCTTGGAAGAGTAAAGTGTGTCAAAGTGAGAATATATTAATCTTACTTTAAATTGACACAATGTGAAAAAACCTAGAGAAATATCAAATTGGGATTTTTGATATTCTCTTAGGTAATCAAGGCAATCCGGGCCTTAATTTAGAAGTGCTACTCTTGTAAAATTTTTAAAATGGTATAAATCAAACAAGAGATCAAGAAATACCAATTTGGGTTTTGACATTTTCTTGGAGCACTTTGGGCAATCTAGGATTAGAATTTAAGTTAACTAAGTGATTAAGGATACTTAGATAGGTAATCTAGGTATTTTATTTGTGTTAACTTACCATGGTTGTTTGCCATATGACATGTCATGACATCATGTTTAGTTTTATTATCATTTGAAATGTCATGATAATGCTTAGGCTAGTTTTTATGTCATGTTTATTTAAGTTTCAAACTTTATGCCATGACATCATGACATTGGCACATGTTTCCATTTATGATATCATTTATGTCATGTCATCATCTCTTGCATTAATAATCAATTGAATTGATTTAAGGATGAAGAACACATCTTGATATTGAGATCAAATTTGTGTTTAGAAAATGCATGAGACCTTAGCCTAAGTTGACCTTAACCCATATCTCACATCAAATTGACTTGAATGTGGTTTGATGCACCTTAGATGTGTGTGAGATATTAGGATCATGAGTTAGGATCAAGGTGCATAGTCATTGTACCTAGATGACCCTAATTCAAGAAATTAAGGATCATAGGGAAAGCTTGTGTACAAGTCATGTACATCTAGCCCTAAGATTATGGTCCTAAATTCAAATGGTTTTAAAAATATTTTAAAATTGATTTGAAAAACCTTGATGAAGCTTTCCTAGTGATAGCATTCTTCATTGAGCAAGATGATACAAAGATGACTTAACTTTGAACTATTTCAAAGTTTTCGAATTTTGTATCAAAATTTGAAAATGGAAACTATTTTCATAGAAAATTATTTTTCCATGATAGTATATGTTATGAGGAATGTATCCTCAAAATTTCACGATTTTTGGAATTTTCTGGAATTTATTAGGAGTTTCTGAATTTCCGGGAAGGGAAATCAGAAATCTCTGATTTCAGAGTGTGGATCGGTCACCGGACCGATCCAGGGAAGTTCTGATCGGTCTGTGGACCGATCAGTGACGATCCAGTGCGATCGGTGAAGCGTGGATCGGTCTGGGGACCGATCCAGGGGCTTCGATCGGTCAGGGACCGATCGGGCGTGCCAAATTCTATTTGAAATTTCTGAAATTTCAGGTGGAAGTTGGGTTTTGTGGATTTCTAAAGGTTTGAAACTCTCAAGACATTGTTGGTGCAATGGTGAGGGGTTGACTTTAGGGGAGGTTTTACTCCTTGAGGATTAGTGATATGGGATTATCACTAAGTTGGTTATTGAGTTTAGTATCAAGGAAATTAAGAGTTTCAATGAAAGGTATGGGACTTTCATTAGGAAGAAACTCTTGACCTTGATACCCTCCTTTCTTTTGATGTGTGTCAAAAGGGAGAGCGTTCATTGGAGAATTATTGGAGAACCCAAGTTGGGTTATCGGGTTAACCTAAGCTAGGGAAGAATGTCAAGGAATGTTCGAGGAAGAACATTGGAATACTTTTGATGTGTGTCAAAAGGGAATTATTGGAGAACCCAAGTTAGGTTATCGGGTTAACCTAAGGGAGAATGTCAGGAGAATGTTCAAGAAAAGAACATTGGACATTGGAAGATGGTTGGAAAACCTAAGTTAGGTTATCGGGTTAACCTAACTTGATTTTGGATTTTGTCAAACATCAAAAGGGGAGATTGTTGGTGCAACCTTAGGTCAAGGTTGACTTGGTTGACTGACTCGAGTTGACCGACTCGAGTTGTGTTTTGATGTTTGTGATGTTTGACGAGAAGAGAGTTGTATTCTTGATGTTTGACAAGAATAGGCGTTCGGAGATTGTAGGTGCAACCTTAGGTCAAGGTTGACTGGTTGACTGATTCGGGAAAAGTCCAAGCATGGAGCTTGGCACGAAAAATCCAAGCAGGAGCTTGGCATTGGAAAAGTCAAGTATGGAGACTTGGCTGGAAAAGTCAAGCGGGGAGCTTGGCCGAAAAGTCAAGCAGGAGCTTGGCATTGGAAAATCCAAGTATGGAGACTTGGCTTCGGAAAAGTCCAGCAGGGAGCTTGGCACGCGAAAAGTCAAGTATGGAGACTTGGCACGGGAAAAGTCCAGTGAGTGAAGCGGGCAGAAAGTCCTAACGGGATGTTAGGCGGTTGGAAAGTCCGGTGAGTGAAGCGAGGCGGGAAAGTCCTAAGTGGGATGTTAGGCGGTTGGAAAGTCTGGTGAGTGAAGCCGGCGGTGGAAAAGTCCTAAGCGGGATGTTAGGCAATGAGAAAGTCCTAAGTGGGATGTTAGGCGGTGTGGAAAGTCCGGTGAGTGAATCCGGGCAAGGGAAAATCCAGATGGATCGGGGATGATCGGACTTCGGTGTTGGAAAGTCCAAGTAGGTCAAAGGATTGACCGGACACTTGGCCGAGGAGTTCTAGTAGGTCAAGGGTGACCGATGCTTGGGATGAAGTACCAATAGGTCAAGGTTGACGGATATTGGTTTGGAAGTCTTGGAACTTGGTTTGGGCAAAAACCAAGCTGGATCGGTCACCAAACCGATCCGGTGATACTGTTTGCTCGATCGGTGCGGTGACCGATCATATACAACGAAACTCTACGATCGGTTCTTGATCGATCCGGTGACCGATCGGCCAGCAAGAGGCGAAAGCGGTGATCGGTCCACGCAGGCCGTCGAGGCCATCTGATCGGTCGGGGACCGATCGAGGAGCGATGTCGAGCGGATCGGTGCGTGGACCGATCGGTGCTGATCGATCCGGACCGTCGTCGCCGAAGGTTACGTGCACTAGCGTCGATGCGGGACCGATCAGCCTGATCGGTCCGTAGACCGATCAGGCGTTGCGACGCAGCGGCTAGTTTCTTCACTGTCTTCTTCGCGGTATAAAGGGCTGCTGCTGCGCGAGAACTTCTTCCTCTTCTCTTCCGTGAAAGAGTGCTGCGGTGCTTGAGCTTTGTTGAGCTCTTCTTCTGAAGCTTCGCATGAGCTTCTCGGGATATCCTGCTGTTGTAGGTGTTTCGAGGAGCTGCTGCTTCAACGAATCCAGTCGGCAAGGAGGCAAGAAAACCTGTGTTTTTACATTCATTGTTCTTGTCTTCTTGTATCTCTTGTTGTATTCCTTTCTTGCTGTTGCAAGAATATTGTGGCGAGGTTTCTCCACCCACAAGGAGTATATTGTATTAGCCGGTTTTCCGGGGACTCATCCACCGACGGATTGAGAGGCTTCGTCCACCTTACGGACACGCCGAGGAGTAGGAGTATCATCTCCGAACCTCGTTACATCGACGCGTTGAGGTTTGATCTTCTTGTTTTCGTTTCCTTGTTTGTTTTTCCGCTGCGCTGACAAATTGTAGGAAGAAACGCGAGAATTTGGGGTCGGCTATTCACACCCCCCCTCTCTAGCCGAGTACGAACGATCCCAACAGAAGGGTCAAGTGGCACCAAAGGGCAAGGAGAAGCCAAAGGAGACCATTCCCGGAACAAAGAAGAGCAAGGAGCACATTGTGTGCTTCTCTTGCAATCAAAAGGGGCATTACCGGAGTCAATGCCCTAAGGGGAAGAAGATGGTCAAGGCTCAAGGAGGGAGCTCAAGTCAAGGGGGAGCTTCTAAGGTAAAAAGGAAGGTAACTTTTATTGAGCCTACCCCTTTACATCATGGTAAAAAGCATGATAGTTCTAATTTTTATCATTTTAATGCAATTTACCATAAGAATAGAAAGCATGAGGGCTTTAAGGAAAAGCATGTGGCCCTACATGCCAAAACTACCCAACCTAAGGTAAGGAATGTAGGTAAAAGTCTAGGCAAGAACTCTAAGGATTTTAGCTACAAGCCTAGAAACAAAAATGCTCATGGACTTAATGGAAAATCAAAAACTAAGGACTTAGTGATGGAAAATCAAGTCTTGAGGTCAAGACTTGACAAACTAGAAAAGACCCTAAAAAGGATGGAAAATATCCTTAAAGGGCAAAATGAGCAAAATCTAGGTTTAGGACAACAAGGGTCATCCAAGGGCCATAGAGGTTTGGGATACAAACCTAAAATCACAAAGGATGTACCTACTTACCATAGGGTTCCATATAGCTATGGAACAAACCCTAAGTCTAGAAGTCAAGTCAAGGATACAAGGGAAGTCATCCCTAGAAGTATCTTTGCAACAACAAATGTGACTAAGACCTCTAAGAAGTCTAAGAAAGTCACTAACAAGATCACAAGGGAGGCTATCCCTAGAGTTGACCTAGAAAAAGTGACCAAGGCTTTTAAGAAGCCAAACAAGGTCACTAGGAAGGTATCTAGGGAAGTTATCCCTAGTGAATACCTAGAGCATCCAAGGAGAACCAATAGGTTTTGGGTTCCTAGGAGCATCTTCTCTACCCCATAGATGGGTTAGAGAGTGTCAACTCTAAGAAGAAGGGTAGTTAACCCAACTTTGAAGAAATTGACACTCAAGGAGCATTTTCAAGGTTTTGTTAACCTTTGAAAATGAAATGGAATTATTATTTCCTCCTTGAAAGAGTAAAATGTGCCTAATGGTGGAAGAATTGATTTTAATCTTAAATGGCGCATATTGGGAAATTCATAAGAACTACCAAGTTGGGATTTTGGTATGTTCTTAGGAAATTTAAGGCGATCCGAGTCTTAATTTAAAGGTGCTACTCTTGTGGAAAAATGAAATAGGCCAACATTTGAGGATATGCTTATTTTCAATTGGCATGCATTAATCAAGGGAATTAGAAATGCCAATTTAGGCTTTGGCATTTTCTTGAAGCACTTTAGGGTAATCTAGGTTTAAGTTGTAAGTTTAGCTAAGATCTTAAGAATACTTAGATAGTTAATCTAGGTATATTTTATTTATGCTAAATCTTGCCATGATTGTTTGCCCATCATATGCCATGACATCATGTCTATTTTTGCATTCATGTTTGATTATGCAAAATCCAAAAATATCATGTCATGACATTCATACATCATGTAGTTATAGGAATTTTTCTTTTGAAAGTTATTTTATTTTGATGTATGCCATAACATTATCATGCATTAGTTTAATTCCTTGTAATTAAGGACAAATGACATTTAACAACACTTATTAACAAGTGACATCCTAGGTGGATGTCTAATATCTTTAAAATGCCTAGATAGATATGCATGATCCCTAGATTAGGGCAAAACCAAAATCTACATCTCACAAAAACTATAAGGTGACTTGTATGTGCTTTAGTGCACATTAGATACAAGTGAGATGTTAGGATGATGAACAAAGCTCAAGATGTTGATTTAGTGCATTCTTTTGAGTTTTTAGGTTCATCAAAACACATAGTTATGTGTTTTCCCATCATTGGGAAAGCTAATGTACAAGTCATGTGCATTATGCCCAAGGAACATGATGGGATATTGGTTTTGAAAATGTTTTTAAAATGCTTTTGGAAAACTATGGTGAAGGCTATCTTTTGATAGTAATCACCATTGAATAGTTAGACACAAACTTGAAGAAAACGCTAAAGTTTTAGCAAGTTTTCAAGCTTGTGTCAATCTTTGAAAATATGATGTATTTTCATAGAAAACTATTTTTCCATGATTAAGTATGCTCTAAATAATGTCTACACGAAATTTTATGATTTTTGGATTTTTGTAGAATTTTCTAGGGGTTTACGAGTTGAGTGAAATGGAATTTCAGCAACTATCGAGCTCGATCGATCCATGGATCGATTGGAGTGCTGAATCGATCCGTGGATCGATTCGGAAGGCAAGTCTCCCGCGAAGGCTCGCTGGATCGATCGACCGATCGATCCGGTAGTCTGAATCGATCGGTGGATCGATTCGAGAAGGTTCAATCGATTGGAACCCAACTCCAATCGATCCAAGTTGCTGATTTTGGCTGGGAAGGCCTGATTTCAGCATCTTTGAACCTCTTTGAGTCTAGGTAACCATTCAAAACCCCCAAAATACATTTGTATACATACAAAGGGTGCTTTCATGTGAAAACAAGGATGGATTGGTTAAGAAAGGCTTCATTGAAGTTTAGGTTGAGGTTTGTTTCAAATTTTGAGTATTTGAACCTCAAAACTTCTAAATCTGGGTTTCCTAAAGGTTTAGGGATTCCAAGTCATTGTTGGTGCAATGACAGAAGTTACCACCATGTCTTTAGGGGGAGGGACTCTTTAAAGACATGAAAAATTTATTTTTCATGAACCTTGGAAGGTGGTTAACCTTCTTTAAAGAAAATGCTCATGTATGAGCTTTTGAACTTGAAATGGGGAGTGGATATCCTCATTATTTCAAGTGGGAACTCAAGTGGTTAGAAAATGCTCAAGGTTGGGTATTTGTCTACATGAGGGAGAAATTAAGGATAAATGAAGGGTATGGGACCTTCATTATCGTGTTGATCACAACGAGCGATGTTGTGAACAACGTTGAGCAACTCTTCAGGGGGAGAATCGTCAACAAATGGATTTGTTGATGTGTACCCAAAATTGGGGCATGGGTTGATGTGTGCCCAAAGATGGGTTGATGTGTGCCAATAGGGGGAGAATGAAAGGACCTGTGATTGGGTGTAAGTTAGGCTTTCATTACCTAGAGGGAGTGTGCCCTCTTAGGGGGAGAATGAAGAGCTTAATTTATGTGTTCATTACCTAGTGGCATGAAGATTAAGGCTATAGGATTAGCCTAACTTACATGTGGTATTGTAAGTGTTATTGTGGTATTGTCAAACATCAAAAAGGGGGAGATTGTTGGTGCAACATCCCTCAGGTCAAGGTTGACCTGGTTGACCAAGCTGAGTCTTGGTTTGAGTTTAGATGTTTGACAATAAGAAATTGATTGAAGAAGAGTCAAGTAGGTCAAGGTTGACCGGATACTTGACTGGGAAGTCCTGGTAAATGAAGCCAGGCAGAAGGAAAGTCCTAGTGAGTGAAGCCAGGTGAAAGTCCTAGTGAGTGAAGCTAGGTGAAAGTCCTAGTGAGTGAAGCCAGGCAAGGGAAAATCCAGATGGATCAAGGATGATCGGACATCTGGTGTTGGGAAGTCCAAGTAGGTCAAAGAATTGACTGGATACTTGGCACGAGGAAATACAGATATGTCAAAGGGATTGACCAGACATCTGATGGAAGTCCAAGTAGGTCAAGGGAGTGACCAGATACTTGGCATGAATAGAAAAGTCCAAGTGGGTCAAAGGGATTGACCAGACACTTGGTGGGAAGTCCTAGCAGGTCAAAGGAGTGACCAGATGCTAGGCATGGTGTACCAACAGGTCAAGGTTGACCGGATGTTGGTTTGAGAGGCTTGGAACTTGGTTTTGGGCAAAAACCAAGTGTTGGATCGATCAGTGGATCGATCCAGGCCTTTTCTAGCTAACAGAGAGCCTCTGGATCGATCCGTGGATCGATCCAGATGTCCCAATCGATCAGTGAATCGATCGGGATGCTGCTGCTTCGCGCGATAAGCGCTGGATCGATCCGTGGATCGATCCAGGCGTTTTTCCAGAGCACAGAGGCGCTCTGGATCGATCCGTGGATCGATCCGAAGCCTCCCCGATCGATTGGGAACATTCGAATCGATCGGGATCCGACCGTTGGAGTCGATAAAGGCCGCAGGCGCACGATTCCTTCGGCATCTCTTCACCGATTCACTACAGATCTCTCGCCAGCTCCTCCACAGCACTCACAAAGCTCAGATCGCCAGTTCTTGAAGGATCTTGGAAGTTCTCCAAGTCAAGAGGCGGATCAAAGCAAAGAAGAGAAGCTAGGGTTAGGGTTTATACTCATTGTAAGCTTGTAAGCTTGTATTTCTTGTATCATTTCCCTCTCTTCTTGTATTGAGTCTTGTAGGGCTTCTCCGCCCTTGGTAGTTACCATAAAGGAGAGTTTTATTAGTGGAGGGTGTGTGTGTTGGTGTGGATCCTTGGATTAGTCACCTCTTGTGAGGTGGATACCAAGTAAATCAACCGTGTTAGCGTTGTGTGATTGTTTTTGTATTTTCCGCTGCCATATCTTTGAAGAAACAAGCAACGCCGAGCATCGAGCGAACGCGACGAGCTATTCACTCCCCCTAACTACTTTTGGTCCTAACAGTGACTTTGATCCAACTCAATATATCATTTTAACCTTCTGTGTCAGTTTTAATACTCCCCGTATCATCAACATTATAAATATTTTCGCTTTAATAACTATGAACAATAATAACTAAAAAAAACGACTTTTATCATAGAATAACATAACATGTTACAATTAACATAACATATAACTTGGAATATCATAATATAATATAATTAGTATCTTATATACTTGTATTTTAATGGTATATATTTTACAATTAACATAACATTTGTTTTATTCAAGAAAACACGCATTACGTTAAACTGCCATGCAAAAGCTACTTAAAATTACAGACATGCACTCTTGTCAGAGTTGGTTGCAGTTCGCCGGAACGAACGAGAGCACGTTGGCTTCCAGATCGAAGAGGATGTGCATGTCTTGCTGCTGGTAGTTGCCGAAGATCGAGAACGAGAAGCTCTGCGTACCAACGATTACCGAGCACAGCAACCCTAACTCGTCGACGTACGCCATGTACTTGTCCCTCGGAAACCTCATGTCGGCGCCCTCGAAGTGGAACACCAGCTCCGGCATCGGCGGAAGTGAGCTCGCTCCATGAAACGAGAAGCAGAGATCGATGCCCAGATCCTGTATCACTTCCGGCAACTCCGCCGCCGGCTTCCGCACTTGCTTGATTATCTCCTCCCTAAGTATGTCGTACCCGGCCTGGTTCAGTAACGTGAGAAAGGTGCCGGAGTCGATGATGGTCCCGCCAGAGCCATCGCGTTTCAGCTGGAAGACGGACTCAGGAATTGGAAGCCGAGTGCCTCCGAGCGAGATCCCGAGCAAGGAGAGATAGTAGAAGGTGGAAAAGTAGGTATGCGGGCTGGAGATCAACGGCGTGCTTCCAATTAAGGTTCCTCTGTTTCCTTCCAGGCTCGCCGTGGAACCCAAGAAGAGATGGCTGGCGGCGGAGCTGTCTAAAGGGGTGAGACAGTACGAGAACTTGCGAGGGTTCAGCTGCGACGGCAACGAGAGCGGGCCTCGGCCCATGCCGACGATGCCGGTGGAGTTCGATAACGAGCCGTTGTTCTGAAACCCGCATCCGAACGTGACGCCGGCGATCGACGATCCGTCGCCAAAAATGAATGTCTCCGTCCCGAGGAAGCCTGTGCTCTCGGTGCCGTCCCCGTAGGAGGCCAAGTAGAGGCACCGGTCTCCTCCGCAACCGATGTCAGTTAAGCTTCGGTTGCTGCAGAAAGGGCTGGAACAGGGCACCGGCGAGAAGGTGTAGGACTTGGAGGGGTCGTAGTAGGGGCTGGGTTGCGAGAGGCAATCGAGGCAGGGGACGCACTGCGTCCAAATGAGGTCGCTGCCGGTGTCAAGGATGGCCGTGGCAGGAAGCACGGGCGATCCGATGCCGAAGTCTATGACGTACTCGAAATCACCGGCGTAGTCGACGGCTGCCACGACGGTGCTCGGCGAGCTCCACTTTCCCTCGAAGGCCTGCCTCCGAGAGTGGCTCCGGCGGGCGGCGCGACGGAATCGCTCCGCCGAGGTGAGTTGAGCAACCGAGTCGACATGGGTGAGGCTGAGGCGAGACCCTTGAACGTGAGGGTGGAGGAAGAGAAGCACGACAAAGGCGACGAAGAAGAAGAGCACGTTAGCCATGGCTGCTTCGATCGATGCCAGCAAGGAGATCGACGTCTGTCTACTATATAGAGTGGTGGATCCATCGATAGCCATGCGAAGAAAAGATCAACTGGCCGCCGATGGAGTTGATAACTCGGGAGAACTTAACTGGTGAATGAAGATTAGTGCAGTTGTTGACCTCGTAAGAGTGTCGATTACTTCTAGTAAACGCAGTTTGAATGATCGTAAGCATGAAGGGCCATCTGGGGATTGATTAGACTTGGGAGTAGGCGAAAGACTTGGTCTAATGTATGTATTGTGGATCCTGCTGTTGAATGAGTAAAGGCAAGTGGGTTTATACATAGGTAATTTACTAATTAAAGCATGTAGTCAATGTTCTTAGAGGATCTGGGCATCCATCGTCGACGGTACGGCGGCCAGGGCATAGCGGAGGCTAGATTCATGTCATCTCCCAACCAAATCGACCTTCCCTTTTCTCTCCTCGCGCTGCTCACAGTGCGCTTCCCTTTTTTACTGGCCGGATTGGATCGAGTGACGCCACCTAGCAGCAATCCTTAAGGTAGGTGGTTTAGCGAGCTGTGGATTTGAGTTCTTGGCCTCTATTCCTTGATCTGACCCGTGATCTCCACTTCTGATCTCACCTTGAAACGGACAGTGAAGAATTCCAACAGGGAGTCTTGTTCCGTGGAGTTTTCTTGGTCCAGCCACTCAATCCAGCAGCAGATCACCTTGTTCTTTGTTCAACAACGGCTGAGTTTGAGGTATGGTGTAGGAATTTGGCTACGTATTGTAGTTAGATAATGGATCATCTGTAGATTGTTTAGATTTATGTGTGAAGTAGGTATAATTTGGATTTACATGGTTAGTTGTTATTCATCTGGTTTGTTAGGTTTAACTCGTATGATGGAATAATTAACCCTAGTTGAACATTGTGTTATATTTAACTAGGGTTAAAGGGTCGGGTTTAGTCTAAGCTGCGGTTAGATCCGAATTGTTAGTTAACCGAGAATAAATGAATTAGGGTTCTTGGTAAATAAGGATTTTGGTTTAGCTATTTTATTTAAAATAAAAACTTAGCTTAACCGTACGATTTATTACAACATTCGGATGTGGGACGAGCACTTCGACATAGAGGTTGATTAGCTCGATCTACATTGGAGGCGGGTACCTTGACCTATCTATTTTGATATGTTTAGTAGATTTTAACAAGTAGTAATAATTATGATTATATCTGCATCGACATGTCACTATTTATTTCCGAGCATGTATTGTTTGTTACCTGTTTATTATTTATGTTATAGAAGTAGTGACATGTCATGCTCTATGATATACTGGACTAGTTAGATACCATACCTGACATGTATACCTAGATCATATTGTTTGATCCACGTATATGGTACATGTTTTTATGGAGGTAGATAGGATCAGGATATTTCTATGCTTAGTGTCATGTACTATCTCACATGATTACATGCTGTGCGATAAACGACTCCATTATTATTGAGCGAATCGCCAGTTACATGGGTCTGCACACACAACCACTCATGGGTTAGTGGTTTTTATTCAGGCAGGGTGTGTGAAGCAGGTTGCTCTGTTTGGCTCCGTTGGTCCTCTCATGGGTAGTATGACGCAACGTGGTAGCCGGCAGGGATCCCTCCTCTGGACTGGCTCAGGGAGATGAGAGCATTGCACTCCCCCACTTATGATTTGGGGTAGGAGGATATGTGTACTCCGACAGCATCTCGTCTACTCGGTCGCTCAGGAGCAGTGATGACAGAGTGCACGGTTGTCACAGCCCTACCCACTCGGTCTCACCATCGTGTGTGAGACGGCTGACTGGCAGTAGGGGTGACCAGGACATGTCATTGGCATCATATGGATGATGCATTTATTGCTTGTGTTTGCTGCACTTTATATGCTGCATTTTTGGTGGATGCATGGTTTGACATGCATACAGGATTTATGATACTCTGGGTCTGACGGCCTTGTGTTTGCTGCACTTTATATGCTGCATTTTTGGTGAATGCATTATTTGACATGCATACAAGATTTATGATATTCTGGGTCTAACGACCTTGATATCCCTATACTCGAGTTCCGATTAGTACAGCTTCTCCTTACCTTACAGTTTTGCATTTTCTATCTAGGAGACTGTACGCATATTTATTATTGTTAGTTATTATTTACTATGCATGTCAACTAGGTATCCACTGAGTGTTGGACTCACACCCCATTATTACTATTTTCAGGTTGAGGTTGTTCAGGAGGTTCCAGTCGCTAGTCCCCCACCACTGCACGTCGCGGCGAGTTCGCACATTTTGGTTTTCTTATTATGTTGGACTATGTTTCAGACTTGTGTTTTCTAGTATTTGGATCTTGTACGTTTCCTTATTATCGATGGATTTTCATTTGGATGTATGTTGGTGATTGTGTTTTATGAGTGTAGTTGAGTAGGATATCGGATTTGTATTGTATTTTATGAGTGTAGTTGAGTAGGATATCAGATTTATGTTTTATAGGTGTAGTTGAGTAGGATTTTTGCGATTATTTCCTTATCTTTGCTTATGTTTAGTTGTTACTATTAAACTGCGTGGATGCTTGCTATATTTGTAATGTTATATATTATTATCGTTCCGGCCATGTTGGTCGAGGTATGTGGCACTGAGGGCATTGTAGGAAATTTCATATTGTCACCCGTACAGGGGAGATGCTGTCGAAATTTTCTCTTGCAGGGACTACTTGGGGCGTGACAATTTATTTGGTATCAGAGCAGGTTTACGATACTTGTTTTTCGTGTTTCGGATATTTTTGTTTTGGATTTGAGAGATAGCCTAAGTTTGCTAGTTAAGTTGGATATTTATTTATTTTTCGGATTTGTACGGGTTTCCGTCGATTTTCTCGTACGGAATTCCGAGGTTATGTATCGGGACTGGACAGCGACGGAACATCTCCTGATGACAAATAGGTAAAAACGTAATTTTATGATTTTAGTTACTTGTAGTAACATCTGTGATATAACTTAACAGATATGAGGAGATCTACACGAGTAGTTGCAAGACGTGGTGTTGGACGGCCACGTAAGAGGACTTTGGAATCTCTGGCAACAGACTCGCCAGAGATCCCTACTGGATTTAAGCCTGTCGGTCAGGGACAGACTCAAGATACTGCGGGTGCGTCGGGCTCCCAAACCCCAATGACTCCTTTAGAGGTACCTATCCCGTTGTACCCACTCCTACCGTATTTATGGTACCACCACCACCAGTGCCTATGACATACCAGGCACCATCGCCATCGATGCCTATTGCACACCCGACATCCATTTACATGATGAGGCCGACACCTGGTGGATTACGCAGCATTCCATCATAGGCGAGCAGGACATCACTTGGGCCAGATTCAGAGAGACTTTTTAGAGTCGCTACTTCTCACGTGCATATCAGATGATTTATCGATAGGATTTTTTGAGTCTGCAATAGAACAACCGCTCTGTGGTGAAGTACAATGCCGAGTTTAATCGGTTGGCCATGTTTTATCCAGAATTAGTTGCTGAGGACAGTTCCCGTATGCATTAGTTTATCCAGGGACTAGATGGGCATCTGCAAGTAAAGCTTACCGGTTTCGGGAGTTCATCCTATTTAGAGACGTTGGATAGAACCCTCATGATTGATTCAGCTCAGCTAAGAGTGTTTCCGGACAGGAAAAGGAAGCAGGCGGGTCAGACATCAGGACAGATCTAGTCACCACAGGTGACCGAACAGCAGTAGAGTGGTCGTAGTCAGCCAAGTCAGGGTACTTCTGGGGTTTCTGGTCAGCCTCAGAAGTCAGGGCGATCTTCATCAGGACGTTCCCGGTCTTCTCAATAGAATCAGAAACAGCCCGCCAGCGACACTCACTGCACCAGATGTGGGTCCAGAGACCACGTCACCACATATTGCTCTCTGGGACAGTCAATTTGTTATTATTGCAAATTACCTTGGCACCAGAGCCGAAATTGTTTGCTAAAGGCTCAGCATATCGCTTCCGGAGTGTCTGGTCATGGAGGACAGCTCAGTCAAACAGGAGCTTATCGAGGAGGGCGGAGAGCCCAATCTTCGCATAGCCAGCAGAGGACAGCTCTCTCGGCAGTAGCTGCATATGACATGCATGGACGGGAGCACTCCGGTGCCCTCATAGTACCACAAAGCTTTGTCCCGGGACCACAGTATCTGACTCAGGGGCAGTATCAATCATAGCCACTGGTCCAGTACAGTCACAACTCCAGCTGCTGGTCAGTATCAGTCGCGGCCTACCTATCCGTCTCTGACTCAGTACCCCTGCACCGCTACAGTGGCAGGCTCAGACTCAGGAGCCGCAACCTTTGGCAGCACTACCACCTCCACCGCCGCTAGAGACTGGACGTATTCATGCGGTTACTAGAGAGGATGCACACAGGGTCGACAAATCCATTTTCCGCGGTATGGTTTTACTTTATGCATTATCCGCTAATATGCTGATAGATATTGGTAGCTCGCATTCTTTTATTTCTTGTTCTTTCATGAGGGACATAGGTAGACTACCTACTCTTAGACCGTAGCGACTGACGGTTTCCCTACCGTCCGGTGATTCATTGGACGTCACTCAGGAGGTCCAAGGTTGCCCGTTATACTTTGGCAACATGATACTTACGGTAGATATTTTAGTACTGGAAATGGTCGATTTTGATATTATTCTTGGCATGGATTGTTTGTCAGCATATCATGCCACTGTTGATTGTCAGACGAGGGTGGACACATTCCGACCATTATGAGTTTTTGATAATGTCATTTGGGCTTACCAATGCTCCAGCGGTATATATGGATTATTGTGGTGGAGCATTGCTCCCACATATTATGGATTGTTTGTGGTGGAGTGTTGCTCCCACATGTTTTGGATTGTTGTGGTGGAGCGTTGCTCCCACATATTGTAGATTGCTTGTAGAGGAGCGCTGCTCCCATATAGGTTGCATTGATGGTGGTAGAGCGTTGCTCCCACATATGTAGTATTTCTTGTGATGGAGCGTTGCTCTCACATTCGATGATCTATTTCTTTGGTGATTTGTAGCTAGTGATCAGATTTCAGACTTGTTGTCGGAGATCTTATAGTTGAGTGTGCCTGTTGTACGAGCATTATGAGTTCTAGGTTTTACCATTTAGGATTACAAAGCCCTAGATGTTTTCATGGACTCGATGATTTTGGTATTCCTAGGTTGTTTGGATTGGTTTCCATTGTCTTTGTTGACAATGTTGTAATGTATTTCTGATCCGAGGAGAATCACGCACACCCCCTTCGCATACTTCTAGAGATGTTTGGACGGAAACATCTATATTTGAAGTTCACATGGATAGAAGACTATGAGACCAGCTTTTAGGAACTGAAGCGGAGATTAGTGTCGGCACCAATTTTAGTTTTGCCCGCTGGAGAGGACGGATTCATGCTCTACACCGACGCATCTCTACAGGGTTTGAGCGCTCTTTTGATGCAGCACGGCAGGGTAGTCTCCTATGCTTCTCGACAGTTGAAAGAGCATGAGAAGAACTACCCTGTACATGATCTGAAGCTAGCCGCCATCATCTTTGCTTTGAAGATTTGGCAGCATCATTTGTACGACATTACCTTAGAAATTCTTACGGATCATAAGAGTCTTAAATATATTTTCACTCAGAAGGAACTCAATCTCCGATAGAGGAGATGAATGGAGTTCCTGAAGGATTATGACTATACCATTAGCTATCACCTAGGGAAGGCTAATGTGGTTGTCGATGTACTCAACAAGAAGTCCAGAGGGACTTTGGCTTGCCACCGAGCTTCAGTCACGGACTTGATTCAGGGCTTCTCCGAGTTGGACCTTCAGGAGCAGGGACAGACAGAGCAGAGTATTCTAGTTATCATTGTTGCTCAGTCGTCGATCAGGACTAGAATCCGAGAGGCTCAGGCCGGTGATCAACATTTTCAGTTCATTGGCAGCCAGATAGCTTCCGGGCAGCAAACTGAGTTTACATGAGATGAGGAGGGTATTATATATTTTCGAGGCAGATTATGCGTACCTCAGTCTCACCCGGTCTTACAGGAGCTACTTCAGGAGACTTATCGCTCTCGATTTACTATCCACCCAGGCGGGACCCGCATGTATCGAGATTTGAGGCGTTCCTACTGGTGGAACGACACGAAGAAAGATATCGCGGAATTTGTAGTTAAATGTCTTATCTGTCAGCAGGTGAAGGCAGAGCACCAAGGATCTGCCGGATTACTTCAGCGGATTCCTATTCCTGAGTGGAAATGGTAACACATTAACATGGATTTTGTGGTGAGTTTGCCTAGGACACGACGAGACCATGACGTGATTTGGGTAATCGTTGAACGATTAACCAAATCCGCGCACTTCTTAGCGATCCGAAAGACTGATTTCCTGGATCGATTGACAGATCTGTATTGTCGAGAGATCATTAGATTACATGGTGTCCCTTTGAGTATTATTTTGGATAGAGATCCACGGTTCACGTCCCGATTCTGGTAGAGTCTGTAGCAGGCCTTGGACACTCAGCTCCGTTTTAGTACAACTTTTCATCCGCGGATAGATGGACAATAAGAGCGGACCATTCAGACTCTAGAGGACTTGCTGAGATCTTGTGTATTGGATTTCGGAGGCAGTTAGGAGGACCATTTGCCATTGGTAAAGTTCGCCTACAACAACATCTTTCATTCGGCTATCCAGATGGCACCGTTTGAAGCGTTGTATGATAGGCCTTGTCGGACACCCACCCTCTGGGATGAGGTTGGGGAGGCCCAGTTGTTGGGATCTCATAGAGTTCAGCAGGAGGCAGAGTTGGTCCGTACTATCCGACGGAGGATGTCAGAGGCGCAAGACCACCAGAAGAGTTATGCAGATCAGAGACGAAGACCCCTGGAGTTCTCTACTGGCGACCATATTTTCTGCGAGTTTCACCCACGAAAGGGGTGAAGAGATTTGGCCTCAGAGGTAAGCTAGCTCCACGATACATTGGCCCTTTCCGGATCCTGGAGAGGATTGGAGCAATAGCTTATCGCCTGGCGCTACCACCGGCTCTGGCAGGCGTGCACGACGTATTTCATGTATCTATGCTGAGAAGATACATAGCAGACCCAGCTCATGTGTTGTCTGATATACCAGTTTCCCTTCAACCTGACGCCACCTACGAGGAGGTTCCGATACGGATTCTGGACCAAAAGGAGTGTCAGCTGCGGAACAAGACTATCCGGTTGGTTAAAGTCGGATGACAGTATCATTCAGACGAGGAGGCTACCTGGGAGCTCGAGGATATGATTCGAACTCGATACCCCCATCTTTTTACTTGAGGTATGTGAGTTATTTACTGTTCAGCATTTATACTATCTATCTGTGGCTAATACTTGCTGATAGTAGATAACGAAAATTTAGGGACCAAATTTTAATTAATGGGGGAGAATATAAAATACCGAAAAAGGGCGAATAACTATAAGAGAATTTTTCAAAAATTTTAGAAATTTTTCAGGAATTTTTCGGAGTCCATATGGACGAGTTTACGGGGATAAAATTAGGGCTACGGAAAAGCCTATTTAGGCTATCCCATTTTAATGAGGAAAAGTTTTGTTTTCTTTTATTTTCTTTTATTTTCTTTCTTCTCCCATCGCCGTTTTCTTTTCCCCGACCCGCGGCCCATGCCTCACCCTCCATCTGTTTCTCCTTCTCTTCCCAACTAACACGCCGTCGCCGCTCGCGTCGATTTCGCTCTCCCCTACGCGTACAAAGCCTCGACAAAAGGGTAGTCGGGCACCTTTCCTCTTCCCGTTGCTGCCACGCCGAATTCCCTCTTCTTCTCGTTCTTCTCTCTGTCTCTCTCTCGGATGACTCAAGGCCGAGGCCGGAGGAGCTCGTCACCGGAGCTCGACGGAAGCCTGTGAAGTCACCGGAGCTCGACGTTGTCGAGGAAGACCTAGCGGTATCCGACCGAGAGATCTCTGTTTCGGGAGTTTTAGCGACGATCGTCGACGGTGCGGCGGCTAGGGCACAGCGGAGGCTGGATTCATGTCATCTCCCAACTAAATCGACCTTCCCTTTCCTCTCCTCGCGCTGCTCACAGTGTGTTTCCCCTTTTTACTGGCTGAATTGGACCGAGCGACGCCACCTAGCAGTGATCCTTAAGGTAGGTGGTTTAGCGAGCTGTGGATTTGAGTTCTTGGCCTCTATTCCTTGATCTGACCTGTGATCTCCACTTTTGATCTCACCTTGAAATGGACAGTGAAGAATTCCAGTAGGGAGTCTTGTTCCGTGGAGTTTTCTTGGTCTAGCCACTCAATCCAGCAACAGATCACCTTGTTCTTTGTTCAACAGCGGCTAAGTTTGAGGTATGGTGTAGGAATTTGGCTACGTATTGTAGTTAGATAATGGATCATGTGTAGATTGTTTAGATTTATGTGTGGAAGTAGGTATAATTTAGATTTACATGGTTAGTTGTTATTCATCTGGTTTGTTAGGTTTAACTCGTATGATGGAATAATTAACCCTAGTTGAACGTTGTGTTATATTTAACTAGGGTTAAAGGGTCAAGTTTAGTCTAAGCTGCGGGTCTTGGTAAATAAGGATTTTGGCTTAGCTATTTTGTTTAAAATAAAAACTTAGCTTAATCGTACGATTTATTACAAGATTCGGATGTGGGACGAGCACTTCGACATAGAGGTGGATTAGCTCAATCTACATTGGAGGCGGGTACCTTAACCTATCTATTTTGATATGTCTTGTTGATATGTTTAGTATATTTTAATAAGTAGTAATAATTATGATTATATCTGCATCGGCATGTCACTATTTATTTCCAAGCATGTATTGTTTGTTACCTGTTTATTATTTATGTTATAGAGGTAGTGACATGTCATGCTCTATGATATACTGGACTTGTTAGATACCTTACCTGACATGTATACCTAGATCATATTATTTGATCCACGTATATGGTACATGTTTTTATGGAGGTAGATAGGATCAGGATATTTCTATGCTTATTGTCATGCACCATCTCGCATGATTGCATGCTATGAGATAGACGACTCCATTATTGTTGAGTGCATTGCCAGTTACATGGGTCTGCACACACAACCACTCATGGGTTAGTGGTTTTTATTCAGACAAGGTGTGTGCAGCAGGTTGCTCTGTTTGGCTCCGTTGGTCCGCTCATGGGTAGTTTGACGCAGCTTGGTAGCCGGCAGGGATCCCTCCTCTGGACTGGCTCAGGGAGATGAGAGCATTGCGCTCCTCCACTTATGATTTGGGGTAGGAGGATAGGTGTACTCCGACAGCATCCCGTC
This sequence comes from Zingiber officinale, assembly GCF_018446385.1. Lineage (NCBI taxonomy): Eukaryota > Viridiplantae > Streptophyta > Magnoliopsida > Zingiberales > Zingiberaceae > Zingiber > Zingiber officinale. Next base: position 29,808,203 of record NC_056001.1, read on the forward strand.
CACTCGGTCGCTCAGGAGCAGTGATGACAGAGTGCACGGTTGTCACAGCCCTACCCACTCGGTCTCACCATCGTGTGTGAGATGACTGACTGGCAGTAGGGGTGACCAGGACGTGTCATTGGCATCATATGGATGATGCATTTATTGCTTGTGTTTGCTGCACTTTATATGTTACATTTTTGGTGGATGCATGGTTTGACATGCATATAGGATTTATGATACTCTGGGTTTGGCGGTCTTGTGTTTGCTGCACTTTATATGTTGCATTTTTGTCAATGCATTATTTGACATGCATACAGGATTTATGATATTCTGGGTCCGGCGACCTTGATATCCCTATACTCGAGTTCCGGTTAGTACAGCTTCTCCTTACCTTATAGTTTTGCGTTTTTTATCTAGGAGACTATACGCATATTTATTACTGCTAGTTATTATTTACTATGCATGTCAACTAGGTATCCGCTGAGTGCTGGACTCACACCCCATTATTACTATTTTCAGGTTGAGGTTGTTCAGGAGGTTCTAGTCGCTAGTCCCCCACCACTGCGCGTCGCGGCGAGTTCACACATTTTGGTTTTCTTATTATGTTGGACTATGTTTCAGACTTGTGTTTTCTAGTATTTGGATCTTGTACGTTTCCTTATTATCGATGGATTTTCGTTTGGATGTATGCTGGTGATTATGTTTTATGAGTATAGTTGAGTAGGATATCAGATTTGTGTTTTATGAGTGTAGTTAAGTAGGATATCGGATTTATGTTTTATGGATGTAGTTGAGTAGGATTTTTGCGATGATTTCCTTATCTTTGCTTATGTTTAGTTGTTAATTTTAAACTGCGTTGATGCTTGCTATATTTGTACTGTTATATATTATTATTGTTTCGGTCGTGTTGGCCGAGGTATGTGGCCCTGAGGGCATTGTAGGAAATTTCATATTGTCACCCGTACAGGGGAGATGCTACCGAAATTTTCTCTGGCAGTGACTACCTGGGGTGTGACAACACACTACATCAAATACCTTAAAATTTCCATCATCCTTAATTTTTAATTATTTTTTTCTCTTTCTTCTATTTTTTATTATTATATTTATGGAATGAGTGGAAGGAGAGAGATTAAAAAGAAATATTATTTTATTTTTAGGGTAGAGGTTTCATTCCCTAAATTTAGAGAATCACTATTTATCAAATCTAAATTTAGGGAATGGATAGGGTAACTTATGCAGAGGATTTTTAGTTAACCTATTCAAAATTTAGGGTAAAAACTTTGAATAGGGTAACTGATGTGGATGCTCTAATATTTAAATTGTGCTCCCTATGGTTGCAATAAGAAGGGCTTTGAGTTATCTCATATGATATATATATAGAAAAAAAATTTCTAAATAAAATTTGTAACTAAAAGATGTTGATCTTTTGGATCATCCGCCATAAGTGTTTTGTCAGCGGAAAACTTTTATAGGATCAATCTAATCACCCTAGACACGACGTTACTCAACCTGATTAATTATTATTTTTAAAATATTTAAATTGCATTTAAAAATTGCATCAATAGGTTATAAAATTTACTAAGTATAAGAAATATGTCACGGTAACAAATTTAATATCTCAATTCATATATAAGGGCATAGTTACACTCGCGAGTCAGCTCAAACTTGATCAATTTGGTCAACCTGACTAGAGATTAATTGTACTAACACATAACTCACTTGCATCCTTATATTTACCTAACTTGCATAGATTATCATTAGGAACCAAATTAATTAAAATTTGTGTTACCTTATCGTTTATTTTAGATCTTTGAATTTACTCCTCAATCCATTTCTTTTTTTTCAAGGAGTTTTCTTTTATTATCCATTAAAGCTTCAAATCCCTCCATTAGGACAAATCAATTTCTCTATATCTATTTGGAAGAAAATCTTAATCCTACTTCCACTGAGTAAAGCGTCCTAAAGTGAAAAGAGGTGGAAATTAGATATATCCAAAGTCATCTTCGACCTCCATTGTGAAATTGTAATTTCCTCTAGCGCGAACTCCTTCGGCCAATCCAATGAAGAGTAATCTTATTCTGATACCATATGTTGGGACCGATAACGTCACCGGAAGGGGAGTGAATAGCGTCTAATATATCATCACATTGCTATACAGAAAGTGAGCAAATTAGAAACAACAACACTTATATCATCATATAGCTTCATGTTCTTAGTATTGAGGTCAATTTAAATAAAATATAATATTTAAACATATCATTGATCATTATGTCACCGGTGTTGTCGAAGAAGACGAGTCCATTATGATTTTTGAGAAATCGGGTAAAAACATGCAAGTTAAGTAAATAAAGTTTATAATTATAAATAAAAATTTAATTATATTTTTTTTTTTAAAAAAAGAAAGACTTACCGTTTTCAAGTTTTTCCATATCCTCTAAAATTTCTTCAACGTTGAGTGATTTCAAACTTAACCGAAGTCAATCTTGAGTACAAATAAGACTTTCTACGACCTTAGGAGTCAATGAACTCCTAAAACAATCAAGTACCCGACCACTAGTACTGAAAGCAAATTCTGAAGTAACTGTCGATATCAGAATAGCTAATTCATCATGAGCAATTTGAGAAAGGATAGGAAATTTGTGATAATTTTGCTTCCACCATCCCAAAATGCAAAAGTATCACAATATTCTTCAACTATTTCATTAAGATACTTGTCTAATTCTGACATATTGTCATCACCAAAAACTTGTGTCTTTTGTTTCTTATACTTCGCTATGGTTAATTGTCTTTTCAAATCACTCATATTTGTTGAAGTATTATCATTGTCAACTGATTCTGGAATAGATGAAACTATTGAAGTATCACATTGAGGCTCTATTTTTTCCCTTATAATTCTTGTTCAAACCAAATAAAGTGTCATTTATTATCTTTCCTACTTTTGCACCCTTCTCATCTCCATATAATTCAATCAACATAAATTCTACGAAATCTAATTTATGCCTTGGATCAAGCAGCACCGTAATATAAAGCAACTTATTCATTTTCTCAGGATCTCCCCAATACTTGTCAAATTTATTTTTCATTATAATTCCCATTGTATACACATCAATATCATCACTTTCTTGCCACTCCTTCAAGATGGTATGGATATAACTAATCTCGTGTGCAAAAGTATTGGATGTAACATACAAAGATCTTGAAACTTTTAATGTTAGTTCATAAAAAACTTGCAGTAGAGATGCAAAAAGTCTAACATTATTTCAATATGCACTTGTTGGTTTCCCATCAAAAGTCTTCAATTCTTTTTTAGGTTTGCCATCTGATTCAAGTATCATCTCTTCATTCTCATTCAAAATAACATGTCATTTTGTATATTGAAGATCTAATTTAAAACATGGATCTTGTTCATCAAACCTATCAAAAGCTCTTTCAAATTTTTGAGCTGCATTCAACAACAAGAAAGTTGAGTTCCAAATGGTTGGTACATCTAAACATAATGAGTTCTTGCTTTCAAATTTTTCAATCTCTACATATTCTTTGAACTTTCTTAATCTAGAGGGGGATTGCTTAACATATGTGATTGCATTCCTGACCTTCATCATAGATTGATTTATATCTTTTAAGCTATCAGTAATAATCAAATTGATTATATGAGCTACACATCTCATATGGACATATTCTCCCTTTAAAATAGTGGAATGCCAATTAGTCATCTTTTTTCTGAAACTATTGATAGCAACATCATTTGAACTTGCATTATCAACTGCAACCCCTCAAGCAATTTTCAATGGCTAAACTAATAACCTCACCTTTATGACTTGTAATTGGACAAAAATTGATAATTCTTTTCAATAAATTCTAATTTTTATCAATAAAATGAGTTGTTAGACACATATAAATGATTTTCTGAGTCGATGTCCATGTATCAGTTGTCAAACAAACTCTTTGTGCTGAATCATGCAATAATTTTTCTAATTTTTCCCTTTCAACTACATATAATTCAACACAATCACGTGCAACCGTCCATCTTGAAGGAATTCGAAACTTTGAACATACCATATCCATAAATGTTTTAAATCCTTCTCTTTCTACAAATTTGAAAGGGAGTTCATCCATGATGATCATTCTAGCTAATGCTTTTCTAGATGCATCTTGATCAAATTTCTAAGAAGTTAAACACATCTCACCCTTATGTTAGAGTGTATACTAAAAGCCTAGCTTTTTGTAAACATTTATTTTTAAATAAAGAATCACATTGGTCAAATGTCTACATTTATATGCTAAGTGTAGTTGTTCAATTAATTTATATTGTAAATAACATGGTGTGTGGTGTCACACACAGAAGATCATGTTATCAATTCCTTATAAATTATAAATAGTAGTTCACGACTAAGATAGAAAGGAACAAATCATTGGAATAGTCGTAGTGTAATTTGGTATTTGTTTATCTTAACTATAAAATTACACTAGTACACTCTAAGTGTATTGAGCAGGACCATTTAAGGTAAGTTCTTTTTATACTGACTGAATAAAAGAACAAGACCTTTGTTATTATGGAAGTGTGTACTCTTAATCCTGATATAATAACAAGCACATATATCTAGTATTTATTTCTTTGACTTATCAATGGGTGAGATTTAGTTCGATAAATCAAGAGGCCGGATAAGTTGGGAAATGATATTATTTATAGTGTGTGTTGTTGATTATAGAAGGAAACTGTGTCCTAGTAATATAGGTTGATAATGTCCCCAAGAGGAGCTCATAAGGATTGTCATGTAAACCCTGCAGGTGGACTTAATCCGTCATGACGATAAGGTTGAGTGGTACTACTTTTGGAGCTAAATATTAATTAAGTGAGTTGTTAGTAACACATTTAATTAGTGGACATTCTATATCTTAAACATAGGGAGATTAACACACTCATGATAAGAAGGAGCTCATATAGTAATATGAGATTGGTACGGTAGTTCAATAATAACTCTTTAGTGGAATGAGATATTATTGATGAACTCGAGTTGGGTTTTTGGAGCAAACACGGGAAGCTCAAGTTCATCGGGAGACCAAAACAAATTGTTGGATCGAGACGCGCTAGAGGGGGGGGTGAATAGCGCTCGTGGCTAAAATCGTTCTATTATCGGAATCGTAAAAACTATCGGAGAAGTAACGCAGCGGAAAGTAAACAAACACACAGAAAGACAAGAGAATTTACTTCGTTCGGAGCCTGTGACGACTCCTACTCGAAGGCCCGCGATCCTTGATCGCTTTCCGTGGGCAACAACTATAAGCTCGACAAGAGTACAAGTATTACAGTTAAGTATAATGAAAAAGTACAGTTATACCGACGACAATATCGTAATCTGAAGATTTCGGAGCTCCGGGGCGTCGGTGTCTCGTAGCAGCACTTCGGGATCGTCTCGTGAGCAGCTTGTAGCAGAAAGATTGCTTGGAAGTTGTTGTACAGAGCTGCTGGTCGAAACCCCTTATAAAGGGTGTTCAAGGCGCCTTCTACTGTTCACCAAGGCACCTTGAACAGCCGAGTCAGCCGCGGAGATGAGGAGCGAACTGGTCGAATCTTATCTCAGACTCAAGGCGCCTTCCACTGTTCACCAGGCGCCTTCATCTGTTTAAGGCGCCTTCCACTGTTCATCAAGGCGCCTTGAACAGCTTCTCGCAGCCAGCTCCGAGGCTTTAAGTTGCTCCTTTGCACCTGCAAGATACGTTAGTCCCAAACACTACCCTGCAGCACAAAGTTTAGCACATAATACAATAAATATTATAAATGAAGTATTTAACAGTCTCCGGACTGTCCGAGTCTGACTTCAGGTTTCCAACCGGAAACCCTAGGTCGACCCGACGCCTATTGTTCCCTCTACGGGGAACGCGTCCTCACCTACTCCACTCAGGAGATTTACCTGTTGCCAGTGCGATCCTCCAGATCGACTGGACTTTTGCTCAGCACTCGACGCTTCCGGACTTTCTGCTAGACATCCGCTTCCCGGCTAGTCCAGACTTTCACTTGGTTCGCGACACCAGGACTTTCCACCTAGGGTTACCACCCCCTAGGACTTTTGCCTGAAGCCATCGACCTGCGAAGACTTTCCGCATAGGGTTACCACCCCCTATGACCTAGGGTTACCACCCCCTAGGGTTTTCACCTGCCTAACCGCAGCTAGGACTTTTGCCTAAGTATCACTTAGGACTTTCCTGCAAGCTCCATGAACTTTGTTAGATAACACCACCACTTAACTTTGAGCCCTTTGCCATAATCAAAACTCAGGTTCGATCATCTGGTGCTCACTGCACCAACACAAATTCCTCCTCTCGGTCCCTGTCATAGCCTCTTATTTATAAAGTGTTATATCCACTCATACCCACCTTCTTACACACCTTAAGGTGGTCGGCCAAGCCTAGCTTGGAGCCTAAGCTAGGGCCGGCCAAACCAAGGTGAGTTGGTGGTCGGCCCTAGCTTGAACCCAAGCTTGGTGTGGCTGGCCACAATAAATTAAAAGGTTTTTATTTTTTAAAATCTTTCTTATGTGGAAGTCATGATTTTAAAAGAGAGTTTAATATTTAAATCTTTCTTTTTATAATTTTCTACAAAAGATTAAGTGAAAGGTTTGATATCTTTCCTTATTTGTAGTTAAAAAAGAAAATTTTAATCTTTGATAAAACTTTCCTTTTTTGTAACCATCCTCATGATTTTTTAAAAAGATAATTTTAAAATTAAATCTTTCCTTTTATAGTTTCTACAAAAGACTAAGAGAAAAGATTTGATATCTTTTCTTATTTGTAGATTGAAAGGAAGATTTTAATTTTGAGAAAACTTTCCTTTTTGAAATCATCCACATGTTTTAATTGAGAGATTTTAATTTATAAAAGTTTCCTTTTATAACCAACCATGAAGGGAATTTTTAAAAGAGAAATTTTTATTTAAAAATTTTCGTAAACAAATTAGGAAGTTTTAATTTTGTGTTTAAAACTTTCCTTCCTTGGAGGATTAGATATGGTCGGCCACATTAATAGAGACAAGGATTTTTAATTAGTTAAATTTTCCTTTTCAATGGCAAGGAAAATAAGAAAGTTTTTATTAAAACTTTCCTTATTTACCAAGATCAAGGAATATAAAAGAGAGGGTAGATGTGTCTCACCTCATAACAATACTTCTATTATTCCTTTCCTCCTTGGTGGTGGCCAGCCCTCATCCTTCTTCATCTCCTTTTCTTCTTCTTTGGTGGTCGGCGGCATCAACTCTTGGGGAGTCCTTGGTGGCCGGATTTTGCTTGGAGAAGAAGTAGAGAAAGGAGACTTTGTTTCTAGCATCCCTTGGAGCTTGGTGGTGGTGGTCGAACCTCATCTTCTCTTAAAGTTCTTGCGGTGGCCGAAACTTACTTGAAGAAGAAGGAAGCTTGGGTGGATTCTCGTCTCGGTAGATCGTCGCCCACACGATGTCCGAGATAAGAAGAGGAATACGACAGAAGATCGTGAGGCCTATAAGCTATAAAAGGTATAACTAGTTATTAGTTTCTGCGTCATAACTAGTTCATCCTTTTATTTAGATCATGAAATACCAAACACAAGAGGCTAATGAATCTAGGTAATCGAATTTATATTTTTGATTTTGTGTTTCTTTTGTTTTACGAATTTGTGATTCGATTGTTCTTTTTTGTTAAACCTAGGGTTACTATAAGGAAATTAAATATTAAATTTCGTTGAAAGGCTTTATCTAGGAAGTGGTGGATGCTCTCATACCCAAGAAGGCCTAGTGCCTCGTCATGTTTAACATAGAAGCCAATCTCTGAAATTAATATTTAATTAAATTTATAACATGGGTGGATTTGGATCAATAATATTAAGCATCGTTTGCGATCCAAGTCCAAACCACTAAGAACAGATAAGTTGAATTTGGAATCAATAATGTTAAGTTTTGTTTGTGATTCCAAATTTAATTTCTAAAGAACACAATAGGTTATTAGGAATGGTTCAGGACTTGTACAAAATTTTTATACAGGGGAACCGGTATGATATTCCTAGTAGCAACTAACACCTTAGACCCGACCCCGGCCCAGGTCTGGCCCGGACCCGGCCCGGGCCAAGTCTAACCCAGACCCGGCCCGGGCCCGTAACTGGGTCAGCGGGTCGGTTGCCCATTGACCCGGTTCGCCGGGCCGAACCGGAACCGGCCCGGCAAGTTGCCAGGCTAGTTCCGGTTCCGTTGGTGCAAAATCGACCGACCGCCGGTTAACCACCCGTTCGGCCCGTCGGTTCAACATTTGATTTTTTTTTTTTACCGGCTTGAACCGGCGGTTCATAGCCGTTGGAACCGCCGGTTAACCGACGGTTCATAGCCGTTGGGAGAGGGTGGGGGGGATTTTTTTGGATATTTTTTTCAACGGTTAGGATCATTTGACCATTTTTTTATCAATGGCTATGATTTAATGTCTGTTACTATCAAAACTCTATAAATAGAGAGTTTATTTCATCATTTTCACATACATCTTCTCTACTCTTAATCTCAATTTCGTATTTTCTACACGCTTTCGTTTCCAATTTTCAATTACAATGGAAGGAGGCCGCAGAGATGCGCCATCTCGAGCTCGGAAGGGAAAGAAAATAATGAATCCACGAGAGGAGGACCCCCAACATTCAATCCACCGATGATGAGATTGAGTATCTTCCGAATCTGACACCCGAAACACAAGGAAGTAGCGATGCAATTACTTCTAAGGTTCGATAACTTCCTCCTCTAAAGTCTTCTATTTTCACTAAACATTTTGAGAAGGTCACTCTTCCGTTGGGAGAAATGCATGCAAAATGTAAGTACTGCAATGCTTCCTAAAAATTCCAAGCATGCGGTGGCTATGGGCCATTGAAACGACATGTAAAAATGAAGCACCCGACGGAATTTGGACTCGACCGTTCTCAAACACAATTATCAAGATTTTCTTCAACTAACGGTAGTACCGATTCCGGTTTATTTTTATATTCGGATAATAAATTAAGAGAATCGTTAGCTAAATTTGTTTCCGTAGAACATCTTTCTTTTAGTTTTGGATCTAAATGCACATTTGAAGATTTTTGTAAAGAATCTCTTAATCCATGTGCTAAACGTGTTCCTAGAACTACACTTACTGATACAATTAAAAAAATTAGTAAAATAAGAAAAAAAAGAATTTAATTGATGAATTTAGTAAATTAGATAATAAAGTTTCTTTATGTTCCGATATTTGGAGTGATCATTGGTAAACATATTCGTATATGGGTATGACTTGTCATTGGATTGATAACTCTTGGAACCTCCAAAAAAGATTGTTAGCTTATAGAGTTTTTGATGAATCACATAATGCTCATAACATCGCACAATTATTATGTTTAATTTTAGAAGAATATGGCTTAACTCATAAAATATTTTCAATGCCATTAGATAATGTTAGTTTCAAAACCGCTTGTATAGATGATCTAAAATTTGTTTGTCAACCTATTATTGGCGGTTTATTTTTTCATATTCGTTGTGTATGTCATGTTTTAAATTTATGTGTTCAAGATGGTTTAAAATTTTTAGAAAGTTATATTAAACCAATTAGAATTGTAATTTCTTATTTATGGTCTCATCTATCTATAATGAAACAATGGGGTAGATTTTGTAAAACTAATGGAATGAGACCTAAAAAATTTCTACGTGATATACCAACATGTTGGAATTCAATATACCAATTATTACAAGATTCATTTGAATATAAAGAATTATTATGTTCATTTTTACACAAAATACTAATATATATTTATTTTCACAACAATGGAATATTTATAGTAGTATTTGTGAAATTTTAAAAGTATTTAATGATGTAACTGAACAACTTTCCGGTGTTTATTATCCCACTACTCAATTAGTTTTAGAAAATTTTTCTGATATAGTATTAGTTTTAAATGAACATATTAATAATGAATCTTTATCTCCTTGCATCTTAGCCATGAAAACTAAATGAGAAAAATATTTTTATTTTATTCCTGAAATTTATTTAATTGCATTTACTTTAGATCCTAGATTTAAATTAGAAGTTTTACAAGAAATGTTAACTTTATATTACGACGCTTTAATTTCAATTAAAGATTCTTCTTCTCCTGATCCAGTTAATATTATATATAATGCTAGAATTTATTTATATGATATATAATCAATATTATGTAAAATATGGAACACAAATTAATATTTCTAAAATACAACAAACTACTAGTAGTAATTTAAAACTTACAAAAGCACAACTTTTATTAAAAGAACGGACAAAACGCCCATGAGGATCCTCAAGTTCTTCACAGGAACTTGAGAATTATTTTACGACTTTCTTTTGATTTTAATGAAGCAGATAGCGAAAATTTTGATATCTTAAAGTGCTGGTCATAGAAGGCTCAAAGCTTTCCCGTCCTCTCCGTGATTGCTAAAGAAATTTTAGTTTGTCCAGTGTCAACTGTTGCTGTGGAGCAGACGTTCAATCTCGACTGCTACATATTAGATGAACGACGATCAACTTTGCCTCCCGACTCATTGGAAGCCCAAGCATTACCGGACGATTGGACCAGAGCGGAGAAAAGAATTCAAGGAGTGCAACTTTCAGATGACGAAGTTGAAGATTTTGATACTGAAGAAACGAATACGGCGGGAATAGGAAATGGAAGTGAGTGAAATTATAAAAGAATAAAAATGTAAAAGAACTACGTGAGTTTTGATTCCCCTAAGGGGATACATAGGTAACTTAAATAAGTACAAGCCCTTTTCCAATAAATTTTAATTTGTAATTTATAATTTGTAATGTTTAATTTTTAATTTTTTAACATAATAATCTTGAACCGTGATGAACCGTGAACCGAACTGTGAACAGGCGGTTCCAAACCATGAACCGTAACCGTCTTGGGCGGTTAAGGTTAAGGGTCAACCTGCCTGGAACCGTCGAACCATCGAACCGTTGATTCCGAACCGTGGTCAGGTCTACTCACCCTCTTTTGAACTTTGTTGTAAACTTAGCTGTGCTTGAGTTGTTTCAACAACATGAGGGTATTTTTTACATGAGGTAATATGAGATCTCAAGCTTGTTGTCCCATTTCTATATGGATCATAAAAAAATTATTTATCACAATATTTGCATTTGACTTTCATATCTGATGCATCATTAGTAAACTTTATAAAAAGATCTCATACTTCACTTCTTGGTTTCATTACTTTTCTCTTAGTTACCTTTCTTTTATAATCTACCATAGTTTTTGTTCCCACTGAAGGACCAATTTCAGATTCTGGTATTGAACAACTATTATTAACATCCATATTTGATAAATCTCCTTGCATTGATACCAGATAAATACTTATCATAGTCTTCACAGATCACAGACACTGTTTAAAATTGCAAGTGTAATAACACTGTTTAAAATATAATTAACTAAAAATAAAAGACAAATATGAAACACAACTATAACTAAGCATGATAATACTTATCAGGATATTTAGACATTGTTAACTACTTGAATTCAATAAAAATTCATATGTCAATACAAGATTAATGCAAAGATTACTAACTAAAGATGCCAAGACCCAAGATGTGGTTGAGACTAAAAAAGAAAAGGGAAGAATTAAAACTAATAATTTGCGTATTCTGAAAACAAAAAGAAAAAACAGGAAGCCAAAATCCAACACAGGAATGAAAGCCCTTAAAATGTAGTAACTATCCAATCAATAGAATACAAACTAACTGCAACTTAATGAATTTCCTGCACATACCTCTAATTTATACAGGTGGTCCTAGCGTGAGGACAAGGGGGCTCCCCTTGGGAGCAATGAGTACTCGAGCGATGAGAGTGACGAGAGAAGGGAGGGTTGAACAGGGAGGATCGACGGAGATGCTGAGTCGCAGCCTTGCAGTAGCCTCGAAGGTGCTCGGCCACGGGAGGACCGATGGAGAGATGCGAAGACACAATGAAAGGAGAGACGAGAGAGGGTTGAGCAAGGCAGATCGGCGGAGTTGCAGCCTCGCAGGTGATCAGCAACGAGAGTCAGAAGGGATCGAGCATTCGAGTGACGCGGTGGGAATGGCCGAAGGGGGGAGGCGCGAGTGGCGAGCGAATGAGAAATTTAGGGATTTACGTTGAAAACATTAAAATGCTAGCCACCAGTCACCAGGTCCAAGCCCACTCGGGACCCACCCACGTTGACGTCTGCGAGACAGACTGTGACTCAGAGTCAACGTTAGTGCATAAGTGCATTACCATTACCAGGTTTTAAATCTGGTTTGAATTAAATAATTTGGTTTTTCGGTTTAACTGAATAGGCAACATTAAACCCAAACCCGAATCGAAAAACCAATTTTATTTAACCGAATTAACCGAAATTCTGAAATAACGGAACCGAATTTAAAAATTGGCTAGTTCGGTCGGTTTATTCGATTTGACCGAACTTTTTCTCACCCCTAATATTGGACCCCCGTGGTTATTTTGATGTGATCAACCAAATTAGGTTGGGTCCTTCTTTGGTTTTGATCCCTATGTCTAAGTGTGCAAGAGCTTAGGAGCACAGGAAGTTGAGCGAAAGACGCAACTAGCGAGAAGGATGACACGGGAAGGGAGCCAACGGGCTCGGTGCATCCGAGGGACAAAAGAGTTGTGGAAGAGTACATAGATGGACGAGAAGAACGTACATGACGTTCTAGGAACAAGAAGTCAGAACGGAAGCCTACTCGAGGAGAAGGCCGGAAATTGGGTTCGGGTGAGCCCTATTCCGGTGACCGAAATCATCCAGGAGATTGCAGTAGGAAAGGAGCGAAATGGAGCTGCAAATACTGCTGGAGATGCCTTCAAAGGCTATTGAAGGTGCCTCCGCACCTTATGTGGAAGGAGCCTTCCATAGCAAGAAGGCGCCTTCGATGAATAGTGCAAAGGCACCTTCTAAGGCTATGGAAGGCGCCTTCGACCAGTCAAACTAGTTGTTTGCAAGTGGATAAAGCTTTATCCATTTACCACGCTGGAGGCACCTTCCAAGCCTTCTAGAGGCGCCTTCAAGCTTCAGATAAGATTTCCCAAGGGCTATAAAAAGACCCCTAGACCTAGGAAATCGACAACAAATTGAGAACAACTACTGTAATCATTTCCTAGTCTTTTCTAAGCTTTTCAAAGAGTGTAAGAGGCTTCTCCACCTACAGAGAAGAAGATTTTTCTAATAGAGCTTTGCAACCGCCTTGGATTAACAACCACCTAAGTTGTAACCAAGTCAAATCTGTTTGCCTCTTCTTTTTATTAGTTGTTCATTTTTTAGATTATAATTATTGTGATAGTGCTACTAATCTTAGTTGGAAAAATAGAGAAAGATTTTTGTTTTCTTTACAGACGTTGCATCCTCTTACCACCCCCGCTGCGCCAATAAGTGGTATCAGAGCCCAACTGCCTCAGAAGAACTAACCACCGGCTGAAGCATCAAGATCAAGACGATGGCCGGTAGAAACATTCACCCACCAAAGTTCGAGGGAGACTTCGCATAATGGAAACACCGGATGGAGGTATTCTTCAAAACAAATTTCAAAATTCTTTTAATAATAAAATATGGTTTTACAATTTCAAAAGACAAAGAAGAATATCAGTGGACAAAGAAGGAACGAGTTGACTTCGTAGCGAACGGTAAAGAAGAATTCCATCTGCTCAATGTTCTTCCACCTCAGGAAGTAAATCGAATCGGAGATTACAAATCGGTAAAGGAACTTTGGGAGAAGTTCCTGGAACTACACGAAGGAACTTCCAAAACAAAGCTTGCGAGACGGAACCTGCTCCAGAATCAACTGACGAACCTCCGGATGGAAGAAGGAGAGTCAATAGCACAACTACATGGAAGAATCAAAGAGCTGATCACTGGACTAACAAACTTCGGAGAAACGGTAACAAATCGGGATGCACAAAGGTATGCTTTAAATGCGTTCCCAAGAACACCCGAATGGATAACTATAGTAGACTCCTGCTATATTTTCAAGGATCTCGGGGTAAGTACTTTAGAAAGTCTTTTCTCTACTTTTGAATTACATGAATCTTGGTGCGCAGGACAAAGAAAAGGACCAAGTCAAAATGTTGTCCTGAAGGCAAGAACCAACGATTCAGACTCCGAAGAATCAATTGATGAAAACGAAGCAGCGCTAATGGTAAGGAAGTTCAATAAATTTATTAAATCTAATAAATTTAAATCACATATGAGAAAGCAGTATCAAAACAAAAGGATTGTCCGATGCTCTAATTGCAATGAAGAAGGGCACTTCAAAGATGATTGCCCGAAACTGAAGAACAAAGGCAAATAAAAGAATAAGAAGCCAGCTCGACCCAAACATAATCTCAAAGCCACATGGGATGAGTCGTCATCCTCTGAATCTGAGTTCGAAGCATACGCCGGACTAGCCCTAACGTCAATCCATCAAGAAGAAGATGAGACCAACTCAGAGATGAGCATAGATGAAGTGGGAGAATCATCGGAAGAAAGCAGCGATGAAGGGGGAGTATCAGAAATTGAGGTAAGTGAGGTATGTACTCTATCTCCTAAGCAGTTCTTTAATTTTATTAAAAGTCTTACTAAAGATCTAGTTAAACTAGAAAAGAAAAATGCTGAGTTTAAATTTAACTTATCAAAGACATGTCCTTTAGAATTGTATGATAATCTAAAATTAGAAAATGGAAAATTGAAAATAGAAATTGAAAAATTAGAAAATGACCATGCATGCTTGAAACCAAATAACTTTCAAAAATTAAAACTTATAATTTATGGTAGATTAAATTGGTATATTAGACATCACCAAGGTCAACTTAGAAAAATTTTCAGAGAATATGTACCCCCAAAATTCTTAGTTAACTAAATAGGAAGGAAGCTATATTGGGTTCCAAAGTTTTACTTAGATTAAACATTTTTTCTAAGGCTTTCAGAAAAGATTAAATGTTTAAATTCTTTAAAAGTCTTTGTCTAGAAGTGGTTGATGATTCAATAACCAAGAAGGCCTATTGCCTCGCCACAGCTTGGAAGCCGATTATTGAATTAAATATTTAATTGACAAACTAATAAGCTTGTGAAATTAATTAAGATAATTACTTTCAATATTTGCCAATTTTTGGAAAACTCCATAAATTAGAAATTATTTTAAATTTCTTTTACTTGTTTTTATTAAATCAAGTTTTTTTCCTTAAAACTTAAACTTCTATATTTTTTGATATGATCAAAGGGAGAGAAATATGCACAAGTTTATGGGGAGTAGGGCGAGTTACAATTTTATCAAAATTTTAAATTTTTGCTAACTTTATTATAAGTCTGAACTTTGATAAATCAGTTTATTTCATACTTAGTGTTGTAATTTCTTTATTGCAAACTTGATACTCAAAATATTTTATTTACAAATTCCTTTATTACTATTTGTTATTACCCTAACTTGAACTTGGGTTGATGCATATCAAAAAATGAGAGATTGTTGGACTCCGTGGTTGTTTTGATGTGATCAACCAAGTTAGGTTGGGTCCTGCTTTGGTTTTGATCCCTGTGTCTAAGTGTGCAAGAGCTTAGGAGCACAAGAAATCGAGCGGAAGACGCAGCTAGCGAGAAGGATGACACGGGAAGTGAGTCGATGGGTTTGGTGCATCCGAGGATGAAAGGGTTGCAGAAGAGTACATCAGTGGACGAGAAGAACGTAGGCGATGTTCGAGGGACGAGCAGCCAAAGCGGAAGCCTGCTCGAGGAGAAGACCGAAAATTGGGTTCAGGTGAGCCCTATTCTGGTGGTCAAAATCACCCAGGAGATCACAACAGCAAAGGAGTGAAATGGAGATGCAAGTGCTGCTGGAGGCTCCTTCAAAGGTTGTTGAAGGCGCCTCCGCGCCTTCTGTGGAAGGCGCCTTCGATGAACAGTACGAAGGCACCTTCCAAGGTTATGGAAGGTGCCTTCGGCCAGTCAAACTAGTCATTTGCAAGTGGATAAAGCTTTATCCACTTGCCACACTGGCGGCGCCTTCCAAGCCCTTTGGAGGTGCCTTCAAGCTTCAGATAAGATTTCTCAGTGGCTATAAAAAGACCCCTAGACCTAAAAAATCAACAACAACTTGAGAACAACTATTGTAATCATTTCCTAATCTTTTCTAAGCTTTTTAAAAGAGTGTAAGAGGCTTCTCCGCCTACAGAGAAGAAGATTTTTCTATTAGAGCTTTGCAACCACCTTGGATTAAAAACCACCTAGGCTGTAACCAAGTCAAATCTGTTTGCCTCTTCTTTTTATTAGTTGTTCATTTTTGAGATTATAATTATTGTAATAGTGCTACTAATCTTAGTTAAAAAAATAGAGAATGGTTTTTGTTTTCTTTACAGACGCTGCGTCCTCTTACCGGCCCCGCTGCACCAACACAAGATTGGTCGAATGCTAGGGAAAGGAAGTCCTGATAGATTAAGGTTGAAAAAATATTAGTCAAGAGAAGTTTTGATAAGTTGAGGTTAACCGGATGTTAGACAATGCAAGAATCCAATTTTAGAAAGGTTGAAATCAGAGGTATTAATTGGCTAGTAGGGAATAACAATCGATTGATAATCCCTAAATCTCAAGCTTGGGGTTTAAGAGAGTTTATTATATATCGTTCAACTATTGGGTATGATGATCAATTGATTGTCATCACTGTTGTAACAAACAAAAAGTTCCTGAGTTGGTTTGAGAACTCGACTGATCACTATTAGTCGATTGCTATGTATGAACAATTGACTGATGATAATATTGCAGCGAATAGAATATTTTGAGCTTGACTGTGACACTCGACTATTTTTTAATCAGTTGATTGATGATAATGAACAGTCGATTATTATAGTCAAAGTTAAGTTGGAAAGAATTGCTGTGCAAGTAAAATAGTCCAATTATCAGAGTAATTGATTGATGGACACTATCAGTAGATTGTTTGATGGAAATTAGCCCCGATTTGAAGGCTATAAAGGAAGGTTTTATGGAGGATTTCGGTACTGGGTCTTGAAGGCTTTGAAGAAAAAGTGTTATTGTATTATAGTCCTTCAAGTGGCAATTCAAAGCAACCAACAATAATCAAAACAAAGATTTATTATTTTAAAGTGTTTCATTTGCATTGTTCATATTTTAATTGTATTTTTGTTTGTGTTACTTGTATAAGAATTGGTGTGTAAAAGTTTTATCTACCTTCGAAAGGTATCTGGTAAGGAGAAAAATAGTGGTGATATTGCTATGACGCTAGGTCATGGAGTATGAATCAGGGATTCCTAACCACATAAAATATCATGTTACTTGTGTTTTGCTTCTTGTGTTTCTTTTTGCTGCATAATAATCCTTTGTAGACAAGCACATGAACAATCAACGAAATCATGAATTGATATTCACTCCTCTTCGAGTGATGTTATCGGTCCTAATATATGGTATCAGAACAAGATTACTTTTTATCGGATTGGCCAAAGGAATTCGCGCTAGAGGAAATTATAATTTCACAATGGAGGTCAAAGATGACTTTGGATATGACATCCAATTTCCACCACTTTTCACTTTAGGAGGATTTACTAAGTGGAAGGTAGGATGAAGATTTTCTTCCAAATAGATTTAGAGATTTTGATTTGTCATAATGGAGGGATTTGAAGCTTTAATAGACAACAAAAGAAAACTCCTCAAGAAAAAGAAATGGACTGAGGAGTAAATTCAAAGATCTAAGATAAACGATAAAATAACACAAATTTTAATTAATTCTGTTCCTAATGATAATCTATGCAAGTTAGGTAAATATAAGGAGTTGTGAGAGTTATATGTTGGTGCAATCAATCTCTAGTCAAGTTGGCCAAATTGATCAATTTGAGCTGACTCGCCAGTGTAACTATGCCCTTATATATAAATTGAGATATTAAAATTGAGATATTAAATCATGAAGGTAGGATGGCAAACCTAGGTCTCTTTAAGAAATGTAATGAACTTAATTTGAAGTATTTCTAAGGTGCTTAAGTTCATCAACGAATTTTAATCAAAACTCATTGATGGATTTATATACATTGTCCGAAATTTCAAAATCGTGACATGGTCTAAATCAGCATAGACCTAAGAGGCCTTTAATAGTATTGAGTAATAAGTATGACAAGCCTACGCCTTTTAATGAGCTCTATAAAATTATCTCAAGGTTGTGAAAATTTCAAAAAACTTACCGCTCACAATTTAGACTATGAAATCTGAGTCTATGGGCATGGTAATATTAAGGAGACTCTTAGAACTAGAAGTGTAATGGTCCTAGTTTAATTTTTTGGTTAAAACTCACTTATGAACCTACAGTATTTAGAATTTTAAAATATTGGCATAGTCTAAGTCAAGGGAGTCCTAAGAACTCTTTGATGATATTGGTTAGTGAGTATGATTGTCTTCAAACATGAGTTTCACAGCCTAAATAGAGAGATGTAAATTTATTAAATTGATATAATTTTGAGATATTTTATCACGAGCTCATTAGAGGGTCTAGACATGTCATACTCACTCTCTAACACTACCAAAGAGTTTCTAAAACACCCATAATTTAAATCATCTTAAGATTTTGAAATCTAGACACTGAGTTATTAGTGAGTTTCAACTAAAATTTATTGATGATCTTAGACCCTTCATAGTACTTCAAATTAAACTCATTGTACTAATTTAATAATCTATTGGAGCAATTTTAATATGCAATTTAAATATTAAAGAAATTTGACTTCATGCTTTAGTAAATTACCTATGTATAAACCCACTAATCTTTACTCATTCAACAACATCATCCCAATACATACATTAGAACAAGTCTTTCGCCTACTCCCAACTCTAATAAATCCCCAGATGGGCTTTCATGCTTACGATCATTCAAACTGCGTTTACTACAAGTAATCGACACTCTTACGAGGTCAACAGCTGCAAGAATCTTCTGTCACCAGTTAAGTTCTCCCGAGTTATCAACTCCATCGCCGGGCGGTTGATCTTTTCTTCCCATGTCTATGGATCGATCCACCACTCTATATAGCAGAAAGACGTCGATCTCCTTGCTGGCATCGATCGAAGCGTCCATGGCTAACGTACTGCTCTTCTTCTTCGTCGCCTTTGTCGTGCTTCTCTTCCTCGACCCTCACGTCGAAGGGTCTCGCCTCAGCCTCACCCATGTCGACTCGGCCGCTCAACTCACCTCGGCTGAGCGATTCCGTCGCGCCGCCCGCCGGAGCCACTCTCGGAGGCAGGCCTTCGAGGGAAAGTGGAGCTCGCCGAGCACCGTCGTGGCAGTCGTCGACTACGCAGGTGATACCGAGTACGTCATAGACTTCGGCATCGGTTCGCCGGTGCTTCCTGCCACGGCCATCCTCGACACCGGAAGCGACCTCATTTGGACGCAGTGTGTCCCCTGCCTCGATTGCCTCTCGCAGCCGAGCCCCTTCTACGACCCCTCCAAGTCCTACACCTTCTCGCCGGTGCCCTGTTCCAGCCCTTTCTGCAGCAACCGAACCTCAATTGACAACGGCTGCGGAGGAGACCGGTGCCTCTACTTGGCCTCCTACGGGGACGGCAGCGAGAGCATAGGCTTCCTCGGGACGGAGACATTCATTTTTGGCGACGGATCGTCGATCGCCGGCGTCACGTTCGGATGCGGGTTTCAGAACAACGGCTCGTTATCGAACTCCACCGGCATCGTTGGCATGGGCCGAGGCCTGCTCTCGTTGCCGTCGCAGCTGAACCCTCGCAAGTTCTCGTACTGTCTCACCCCTTTAAACAGCTCCACCGCCAGCCATCTCTTCTTGGGTTCCACGGCGAGCCTGGGAGGAAACAGAGGAGCCTTAATTGGAAGCACGCCGTTGATCTCCAGCCCGCTTGCCTACTTTTCCACCTTCTACTATCTCTCCTTGCTCGGGATCTCGCTCGGAGGCAATCGGCTTCCGATTCCGGCGTCCGTCTTCCAGCTGAAACCCGATGGCTCCGGCGGAACCTTCATCGACTCCGGCACCTTCCTCACGTCACTGAACCAGGCCGGGTACGACATACTCAGGGAGGAGATAATCAAGCAAGTGCGGAAGCCGGCGGCGGAGTTGCCGGAAGTGATACAGGATATGGGCGTCGATCTCTGCTTCTCGTTTCATGGAGCGAGCTCGCTTCCGCCGATGCCGGAGCTGGTGTTCCACTTCGAGGGCGCCGACATGAGGTTTCCGAGGGACAAGTACATGGCGTACGTCGACGACCTGGGGTTGCTCTGCTCGGTAATCATCGGAACGCAGGACTCCTCGATCTTCGGCAACTACCAGCAGCAGAACATGCACATCCTCTTCGATATGGAAGCCGACGTGCTCTCCTTCGTTCCGGCGAACTGCAACCAACTCTGACATGAACGCATATCTGTAATTTTACGTAGCTTTGTGTTACTGGTGTTTGGTTAAATAAATAAATAGTAAATTGTCCTGATATATATATATAGAGAGAGAGAGAGGGGTACATGCTGCGTACTGCAGCATGCGTAGAAGCGTTGCTTCTCTTTTTTTAAGTTCCCGGACAATGAGATTTTATTTTAGGGTGCGGTGGGTTGGAAGTCATTTCTGATAATCTTGGTAGCTATTTATCAATAAAATTTTTATTGGATTTAGATAATTGAGTGATTTCCGCCACTTAAGCAATTTCAGAATACAAATTATCACAAAATCTTAAAAGACTAAGATTTTTCATAATTCCCATGTTATCAATTTTTTTTTTTCAAAATTATCCTTCACAAATTAATTAATATCTCCCCCTCACCCTCGTTGTCCCCGGCCTCGTGCCCTCTCCAAGCTCTGTCAATTTTTCAACGCCGCCGTCGACTCTCTCGACTCACCTCTAGATTCTCATCGCTTCTGCTTCAAATCGTACACTTCTTCCTACCTTAGACGTTCTGCTTCCATAATCCCATTCACCCGCCACTTCCTCCACGTTGTCTTTCCCCAACGTCTCAGTACCAGTAGGATTGTAAACGAGCTGAGGTGAGTTGAGTTTGGGGTGTTTTATCTTATTTGATAAGATAATCGAGCTGAGCCGAACTTAAAATGAACCAAACTTTTGAAATAATTGTTCAAGCTTTAATTTATTTTTTACGAGCTGGAGCTTATTTGAAACTTGGCTTGAGCTTGGTTTGTTTAGATGTTATCGAACTCTCAATTTGAGTTTGGCTTGAGCTTGGTTAATTTAGATGTTGATTATTTAAAACTTTTAGTTATTTGATTAGTTATTAAGCTTAATAATTTAAACTTATTTATTTATCTTATTTTATTTTATTTTTTATTTAGCATATTGAAAAGAGTTTATTAATGAATATGTCTCGTGAACATTCTTCACGAATGTTATTCACGAATATTGTTCACAAAGATTGTTCATGAGCATTGTTCATGAACATTGTTCACGAACGTTGTTCACAAACGTTAACGAGTTGAACACATATGTATTCAAGCTTGTTTGGTTAGTTTAACGAGTTGTTCAAATTTGTTTGTTTAATTAATCTTGTATATATTGAACGAATATAAAGAAATTTTTACTAAGCCGAACACCAAATTTACTCATGAATACTTGATTCATTTACAACCCTAAGTACCAAATTCATCACCATCGACCACCTCTATGCCCTTACAACCTTGTTCAATCCAAGATCCGGGAGGAGACCACTATCGCATCTCCATTTTTATGGCATTGCAAGGAGTCCTTCGTGATAGCTTCCCTCTGCTGCAACCATTTCATCCATATATTGAAATCAATTATAGTTATTTATTATATATATTATCAATTTATTATTATCATTAATACTATTAATTTAATTTAATTTTTTAAAAAATAGTTAAATATTAAATTGATTTAGGTGCAACCATGACTAAGATTGGAGCACAAGTAATATAGTAAATATTAAATTTGGTTATAGTATTATCTATAGTTAAATCAAACAAATTTATATTATATTTTATTCTCTATAATATTGGTTATGTGATTATCCTAGTAATCACGTAACTAAGGTTAAAGGTTATGTATAATTACTTGAACTAAACACAATCTTAAAGTTTAGTGGTTGGATTATAGTATTAAGCGTAAAAAAAAAATTAAATCAAAAAAATATTTACGATTATATATATATATATATATATATATATATATATATATATATATATATATATATATATATATATATATTACTCTAAAGACCTTATGCCAGCATACCCCGTACCCCCATGTAAACCAAACCAAAAACATCGATTTGAATTTTTTTATACTTAATATTATAATCCAATTTTTAAACTCTAAAGGTGCATTTGGTTCAAATTATCATATATATTATGTAATTACCAAGTAATCACATAATCAAGATTATGGGGAATAAAATATAATCAATTGTTTTTTTGTTCAATATATGTAATGTAATAAATTTTTTTTTTTTTTTTTTTTGAAGGTTTTAATGAATAATCTAGTTTAATATTTTATTATATTACCCTTAGTTACAAAACCAACCATATATATTATTATTATTATTATTATTATTATTACTATTACTATTATTTTTAAACTCTATGTTTTTTTATTTTTTACACGTTTTCTTTATTTTTATGTGTTTTTTTTTTCTTTTCATTTTTTTAGATTTTTTAAATTTTTAAAAAAAAATTATGTTTTTTATATTTTATATTTTATATTTTATATTTTTTTAAGTTTTTTTTATTTTTTTAATGTTTTTTATTTTTTCTATTATTTATTTATTTTATTTTTTTACGTTTTTTTATTATTTTTTTGTTTTTACATTTTTCCTATTTTTTTTTACATTTTTTAAAAGTTTTTTATACTTTTAATTTTTTTTTATCACATTTTTCTCAGAATATTTTGGGTAAAAAAAATTCGTTAACATGGAAATCAAGAAAACCTCAGTTTTCTAAGGTTTTTCGATTCCGGGTTGCATGCCCTTTTGCTGACGTGTAGAGCATAAAAATTATTCGAGAATCATCGATTATCTAAATCAAACAGAATTTTCGTTAATAACCTTGGATGAATAACTAAGATTATTAAAAATAACTACCAACCAAACACATCCTAAAGATAAAATCTTATTGATATAATCGAATGTTTAAAAAAAATAAAAAGTTAAACAAACAACAACAATTCACGTTAGGGCATAAATTTATTTTATATATATACAGTACTCCTTACATTTCACACCTCAGGAGCACGTCAACTTTTTTTATATATGATTTTGTTACTATTAAGACCTTATGCCACATAACCCCATGTAAATCAAACAAAAAAAATCGATTTGAATTTTTTTTTATTTAATATTATAATCTAATCTCCAAATTTTAAAGGTAAAATTTTATTGATAAAATTGAAAGTTTAAAAAAAATTTAAAAATAAAAAAAAAACAATAATTCACGTAAGGATATATATATATATATATATATATATATATATATATATATATATATATATATACTCCTTCCATCTCACACCTCATGTATATATATATATATATATATATATACTCCTTCCATCTCACACCTCATGAGCACGTCAATTTTTTTATTTTATTTATTTTTTTGTTTTTTTTAAATTTCCTGATTTTTAGAATTTGGATTATAATATTAACCATATAAAAAAAAAAAAAATTAAGGTGCTCACGAATTGTGCGACATAAAAGATATAGTATATCAAAACTCTATATAATAACCTAACCCTTATATCCGCTGAACATCTAATTTTTTTTCTATTTAATATTATAATTCAACCCTTAAATTATAAAAACAAATCTCATTGAAATAACCGAGAACTTTAAAATAAAATAAACAAAAAAATTGTTACCTTGGGCACTCACCATGCTGGCATCCAACGTATAACGTTTTTATAGATATATCCTACTTATTGATTTACCTTGCGAGCACCTAATTTTTTGCAAGTGTTTTTTTAATTTCTTTAGCTTTTGATATTATAACCCAATCTATAAACTCTAAATCCGAAATTATAAATCCTAACTTCTAAACAAAATATATATTTGGTGCTCATAGAATGAGCACCATAAGATATGTAGCCTTCTTTTGATATATATAAAAGCTGTGAAATTTTGTATAAGCTTCGGAATTGATGTGCGACCTTGAGCGACATGTAGACGATCTGGCACAATCAAAATTCAATTTTTTAATTTCTCATTTGTATATAATAATTTTTCTCTCTTTCCTTTTAAATTAAAATAAAATTTTATCTTCTCTCATATTATTACATGCAATAATTACTGTGGACAACGTTTTTGCAACTACTATGTAGTAGTTGCTATAACTGTGCAATAGTTACTATAACGATGCAGTAGTTGTTATAATGATATAGTAACTACTATAACTACATAATAGCAGCTGCAACGGTGTAGTAGCTGCAACAATGGTACAGTAGCTATTACAACTGTACAGTAACTTTTACAATGATGCAGTAGATGTTATAACGGTACAGTAACTGTTATATCGATACAGTAGCTACTACAATAGTGCAATAGTTGTTACAATGCAGTAGCTACACAATAACTGTTATACGTTTTAACAGTTACTACATAATAGCTGCTGCAATGTTGTAGTAGCTACACTATCTTTAAATCAACACTACAATAATTGTTGTATGTAATTATAAAAAAGAGAAACGAGAATTTTATTTTAATTTAAGAAGAAAGAAAGAAAAGTTGTTTATTTTAATTTAAAAAGAAAGAGATAAAAATTATTGCATGTAAATAAGAGAGATTAAAAAAAATTAGTTGCGTCAAATAACTCACATCTTATTTTGCTCACGGTTGCATAAGAGGTATCGTGCCGTATATATATATATATATATAAAATATGAAGATTGATTGTATAATACCCTTAAAGGTATATAAGATACTATTTATATTATATTTTTATATTCCATGCTATTTGAACAAAAATATAAATTATCTTAGAGGTGTTAATTTTTAATAATACTAACTAAATCTTATATTTCAATTTGATTAATAAATTTGGATTTATTAAAAATATTATACGATAACAAAGAATAAATTTGTATTTAATCCAGAAATTTTATATTTATTAAAAACATTATATAATATCTAAATATTTATAGAATACATACTATTAAAATATAGGTAGATAAATAATATCATCCGCACCTCTTGAGCACTTAAATTTTTTTTCGATTTAAATTTTTTTTTATACTTAATATTATAATTCAACCTCTAAATCCTAAAACAAAATTTTATTAATATAAACAGGAGCACAAAAAAATATTAAAAAAAAATCAACATTTTGCTACCCAAGATATCTTCGTTGAATATAAGAATACAAAATATCATAGCTTATATAATCGTGATCCTATGTAGAATCGATTTAGGATCAGGATTAGATCGGTCAAAATCGGATTGTATAATTATATGATCTTATAAAAATCCTTAAAATTTTATCATGCATGATTAATAATTAGAAAAATATCTAAAAAATTATATATATATATATATATATATATATATACACACAATTATTTACACTTAACACCTCATATTACATTGCATGTAAAAATTTAAATTAACTAATAATTTAATTATCATTCTCATACAATAACACTCAATAATATTTATATTTTCATATCATAAAATAATATAATATAAAATTTTTATTAATATAATAATAATAATAATCACATTCAACCTCAAAAATATTTCCTTGATTTATAAGATGATTCAATTTAAATGTCAATAAAACACCTAACGTAGTATAAACTATTGAATCCTTTGATTCGAATATAAACATTAGAAATAATCTTCTAAAGACTTTTTTATTCTGTAGAATACTAAACAATAGACATCCAAAAATTTATCATTTTAGAAAAAAGAAATGATAAAATATTATTGATAAAAAACTAACTTAAAAATAATTAACTATATATTTAAATAATCTCAAAACTCTAACCCTAACTATGCAAAAGATGAAAAAAAAAACTAATAAAAAGAAGACAATCTTCTGGATATCCGAAAATACTTTAAATGATATTCTTTGAGTTTGGAGCTTGATAGTTAAGGGTAAACCTTGAAATTAACTATAGACCTCTAAATGAACTTCAATTTAATATATTATAGGTCTCGTGGTTCAATCCAAGTTAAAAGTCATGACCCCTCAAAACTTTCACCGATTCTACTCCAATCCTACCGATCATGTTCCAATCCTACTAATCCTTCTACAATCCTACTACAAAAATCAATTCAGCATGATCCAGAATTGATTTATACTTCCGGATCGTAGGATCCTACTATCCCGGATCGTGATTTTACAAACACTGCAAGATACTATGTATATTATATTCTGATGTCTAAATATTATTTAAACTAAGAATAATAGAAAATGATACTAAAAAAATATATAATTAATTAACGCAAGTATAATAAATTATTTTAGAAGTGTTAATTTGTAATTATACGGATAGGAGGTGTATTATTGTGCTATAAAGAGAATCTTATGATGCATGATCAAGAGACTAGTCGAACTAACCATGGTTACCGAGCATGATTTGACTATCCCGTTCAAACTGAAAAAACTTGCAAACGAGATGAAAATGAATCTTGGAACTTCAACTGAACCAGAGAGCTAGCTCGCAGTGTCTAGGAGATTCAATTTTGTCCCATTTATCTTCTAAGTCTATTCTTAGGCTAAATAGAGAGATCGAGATTTGTGACTCAACGACATTGTAAGTCAATAACCATCAATCTAGAAAATGTTTCTAACTCAACGAACTGATGAAATTGGGAGCAGAAGGCAAGAATTTTCGAGTCTAAGAGTCCAACAACACAAAGCACAGAGAATAAAGTTATGAAGGTACTTTATTTTTCCTCCAATCGCTTTAAGACTGATTCTGCAAAAATCTGCTGCCTGCAAATCGAGGGAAGAAGGTTTCAGAAACAGGAAGCAGATTGTATAGTTAAGGAATAGCATGAGTTCAGAAAAGACTGCAAATATCTCGAAATGTTAGGTAGATAAATGACAAGAAACATAAAATTTAAAAGCTGCAGATGAATTGGATTTTATACTGTCCACTTTGTGCCAGAAGTTGATCTCCAGATGTAGTAAGCTTGCAAGACTGTTGTGTGACGACGCGAGTTTTAATTCTGTAATTTCCTTCCACTTGGGATGTTTAAGTATAAACTTATAGTAAGAAATTTTCATTAAAATTATGGAATATATATATGTAAAATGGATGTCATGCATCGAATGGGAGCATTAGTTCTTGAAGCATTTAAATATATCTTGATTCACGACTCTGAAATGAATTCAATCTAGCAAAATTAAAACTGGATAAATACCATTACACTTTTTAGCTAAAGTTGGTGCTCCAACTAGTGTTTCCCCTCTCTTTTATTTCCCTCTTCAAAAGAATTCATCTACTCTCTGTGATCTACGGATGCTATCAAAGGATGAGTTTTGAGGAAAAAATCTTCCTCTCTTGGTCGGTATTTTAGGTTAGACAAGTCCAATCTCAGTTGACACTATCGGAACTTTACCGGTAGATGTGGCACAGTAACATTTACCCATGTTGATACCAATATTATCCGTGCCCACTGATATTGATCGACAAAAGTTGCAACCGTGTTGTATCCACCCAGTCTACTTACGGTGGAAAGAGACTAAACAATGCCCAGGTAGTGATTTGTAGAAAGCGATTTGTTCTAAGCATAAAATCAGGTTAAACAATCAAATGCTTGCTCGCATGTAAATTTGTAATTTGTTCTAAGCATTATAAGTCGATATATTCATACTTGCGTTCTGTGAGCTTGGGGCTGGGGCGGAAGTACTTCAGATAACCATCCCATGGAACCTTCTTGAGACCAGCCCGAACGGAGATCATGTCTCGAACCCTTTTCAGTAGGATCATTCAACAGGCAGAGAAGCAGCTTGAGTTGGCATAGGATGAAATTATTTCAGCTAACAATATTCAGAAAATGAAACTTTACCTTTCAGCAAACTCGATAGGAATCTCGCCAGGTCGTATGTACTGAGGTTCCAGGTACCACACATCGCAGACTACGGCCCATGATGTCATAAGCTGAGCTAAGTGTGTAGTAAAAGACTGCCTGTTTAAACATTAGCACAACTTACAAAAGGGTAGGATGGTGATAAATTTTGATGTTCCATTGTAACTATTATACAACAACATAGAAGTGAAAATGTTATCACAAGAAGATTTATTACTTTTTACTGTTCCAAAAAGCATCCACGAAAATCTTATTGTACTTGATTGCTACTGGGCACACAGCGCAACCAAGTTCAAAAGCACCCTGAAAATGGATCGTAAAGGACATTCGTTAAAGAACATGAAGAAAACAAGAACACTAAAGAAATAGTTCCTTAGGAAATGGTGGAATCTTCAAGAATGAATAAAAGAAGCACAGAAGAGCCTGTTGAGTTACATTGAAGTACATGAACAGAAATTTTAACTATATGTATAACTAACAATAGGGTGTCACCATAATAACTCTTAATGAATAGGATATGAGTGAACAAGCTTAATAATCCGTGAACTCATTTAGGTTCATTCAATAATAATAAATAAATAAATAAATAAATAAAGAAGCTTGAATATTAATGAACTCAGCTCATTAACGGTCATAAAATGAACAATAGCTTGTTATCAACTTCTCTAAAGTTTGATTATAATTTTGTTTTAAAATATATAGAAAATACAGCAAGTGTGTGTTTGTTCATATTTATGATTTATTTGTGTTTATTGTTTTTGATATCATACAATTTTTATGATTGCATATTATCTCATAATATATTAAAATGTGAGAAAATAATATCTTCTATATATTATATTATTTTAACTAAGTTATAAAGACAACAATGTCTTTAGTCAAGCTTAGAAAAAAAAAACTGAGTTTGGTTAGAGTTCAATGACGTTTTAATAAACAAATAGAAGCTAACCCGCATGAGAAGCATGGTGAGGGACGAGGAAGAAGTTAAAAATCCTACCCGCTTCCTATACAGTTGAGGATGAGAAGTTAAAAATGGGATTATACCAATCTGTTGGCCAGTTCTTTTGTGTAACAAAGACAATCACATCTGGTTTGTATGTTTTCATGCCTTGTTTTACAGCAAAACATGGCATTCATCTACGAAATGCTATGATGCATTAAGGGGATCAGAAGATAATTTCCATCACCAAATATAGTGCAAAGATTAACAACTTTAAGGTGGTGTGGTATGCAGATAAATGCCAAGTTGGTAAGAATAAGACTATTACTAATCATATAAGCCAATGTGAATTTCTATCTAAGTTTCAATGAAAGAGGAAAATCAAGTTTTGCATAGAGAGTCAAGATTGTATCTCTCTATATCTAAGCAAGTTGAGACATCATGTTTATATAAAATGTAGGAATATAAATTGGGTACTAACCTTCTTGAACATAACAGTATAATGGTTGTTTACACAAGTTCCTTCAGGAAATATGAGAAGAGGATTGTTGTCAACTCCTTGAGTATGTTCCCTTATCCTAGAAAAAAAATTCAGAGAGCGGTCAATAACCACAAACAAGCAAACCAGAACTCACACCATCATCAATAGAAATTTTACTTTGTAGCAACGACTTCACGATCTTTGGACTCAGTGCGATTAAACCAAATACAGCCCACACTTTCTAAAATAGTCTTCTGAATAAATCCTGTGCACCAATTCAAGCATTTATTATTTCTCAGGTCAGTTAATAGAACAGAATAAGGGCCAGGTAAAGGAATTGTAGAGCCTCACCAACCCAACCAGGATGCTTTTGCATGATAACAGCAAATGCTGTCATCTGTTCTAAGATGATGAAATCAATCATAGAAGTGTGGTTGGCAACAAATACCTGTTAAATATTACACTCCAGATAAAAAGAGGCTGAAAACTACCATCTATAAGATCTACGAGAACATGAAGAACCTGCTGCGGACGTCTGCTTGGACGTGGTCCATGGTATTTGATCACTCCTGTCCATGAAGCAACAAAAACACTGCACATCATTTCAACCAGTTTCCTCTGCACAGAAGAAACAAATAGAGATCAGCACATAGTGAATGGAAACAGTATGTAAGTATAGAAAAGTTAATACAAATTAAAACATCAGTCAATAAGTGTTTGCAGCTGATACAATTGCTACTTAAATTGCATCCTTCTAAAGCAAAAGTATTGCAAGAAAAAGAGTAACAGGGTAAAGTGCCTTAGGTTCTGTATCAATGATTTTTAACATGTATGGAAGATCAAAATATGTGACAACTTCAAAATATGAACATCAAAAGCAAACAGGTCTGCTTCTCATCAAAACTCTCTGGTCATGAGACTGACAAAATTACCAATCTTTAATAATGAATCTACCTCCACTCAAATTGACAAACCATTAAATTTTGGTTAGGACTGCTCACAAAACACCATTGTCTCAAGAGGCATCAATTTGGAGTTAATGACCGATTGATCTAAGGAATTCTGATTGATATTAGCGCCTTGTTACTATGAACAACACATCTTAACAAAAAGGAAGGAAAAAATTAGAAGCGAGAAGAAAGAAATCTACTATTTCCCATTTCTATTTTACTTTTACTGCTCTTTGGTATGGAGTCTGTGGACTTCACTGTCTCTTTAGTTTCATTGTTTTTCATGATTCGATCAACCACATCATCCATGCAGAGATCAACAATGTTTTTTCCTAATGATGACCCACACACAACTTAACAGTAAACTCCTGAATTGTAGCATTATATCTAAAGTTATATAAGGAAAAGAAGAACAATCCATTCCACTTGTTCTGGATATTCATAACACATGCAATCTCTAATGTATAATGTAAATCCTAAATCATAAACATACTGAAAGATAGAGTATAAGAGCATCCCAACAGAATTAAGAAATAATGGAATAGGAAAATAACAAGCTACTTGGCACTGAAAATGTGAATCTGCAAGTATTAAAGCGATCAAAGATTGACAATTACAGATAATGATGTAGAATAGATTAAGTTCTTAAGATACATTGTCCAAGGCGTCTATTCATTAGAAAAATTACTTATATGGTATGTAATTCTTAAAGTATCTATTAGACTATCAAATAGATAAATTGAGGTACAACAAGAGATGTACCTCTATTTTGCGTCTCCATTTATCATGCCCTCTTATAAGGAAATGTACTGGAAGGAAGGCTGCAAAGAACACTATCCATCCCAGAGCCAAAACTCCAACTCTACAAAACATACAAGAGATTAGATTGGATAAAGAGACGAGCCAACTAAAGCTACTTATGGATCACCAAATATTTGGAAGACATGTTTTCTGCAAAATGAGAAGTTGAGAGGCTGTACAAGGGCATAACAGCATCAAGTAGACAAAAGATATTTACAAAAAAAAAAAAAAGGTAGATCCGCTACCTTAGCGGCCCCCCTAGTGCCGGCCCCACGGATATGGAGGGAGGTTCATGCAGGTACACAGGCCATAGGCGCATGGCGGGGTAAACCTCAGGTCGTCAGTTCCTGAGAATCGACCCCTGGATATTACGCCAGAGATACCATGCGCCTACCGTCTGCGCTACGCCCTGGGGGCGACAAAAGATATTTACAAGTTTCTATAGATATTGGTTCATCCCTGGGAGAAAAAAATCAAACTAAAAGAACACACCTCAACCCCAGATAAAGCCAATAAAATGATACACAAACTAACCTCGACCAATTAAATAACCAAATTAAAACTAATATGAACATTAATTAAATCCCACAAGCAATACTAGCATCCTGTTTCTGTGAAGATATATATCAAATGATGGACTGGGGGCAAGAGATAATGAATTAAGAGTGAGAAATCAGTCAAAGAATAGATTATCTTCCTCTATCTTCCTTTGACAAATAAAGAGGAAAGATATTTATTTAAATAGATGAATTTAGGCATCCATCCTTTGTAACTCATCAATCTAAAATTGGACAGAAAGCTAAATAACACCTGTTGGTTGTATTTTTTTTTTAAAAAAATGACTATCCTCTTCAATTACATTCAATCAAGGAGATAACTAAAAGAACAATTTCAGTTCATACCTCCTCTCCATATTTCCATCCTTTTTAATTTGTCATCTCTCCAAAGAAACATGGTCAAGTGTAAGCATCTGATCTAATTAACTGATTTTGCTTAATTTTTTTTTTATTAAAAAATTGAATAGCTAACCACAGATGGTAATGACCTTGTACGAGAAGCACCAGCAGCATCTATTAGAAGGATTCCAATATAAGAATGGTGTAAACATGAGATACATTACTTCCAGTGGCGGACCGACGGGGGGGGCTGAGGGGGGCTTCAGCCCCCCCCCCCCCAACTTGCTGCCGTCCACTATACATCACCGGAATGAGGAGGCTTCAGCCCCCCCACCTCCACCTGGACCGCTGGACGCCGGCACGCCGCCCACTGGCCACTGCCATTGTCGGACGCCGATGGCCCTGTGGCGGAGCGTCATGTGCCGCCGCTGGTGCCGGTGTGCCGCGACGGCTGTGCGGCTGTGCCTGTGCTGTGCGTAGTGCGCTGGCCTAGCGGCCTGTGAAGTGTGAAGTGTGTGCGCCGTGTGCGAAGAAGACGAAGAGTTTTGTTCTGTTTTTTTTTTTTTTTTATTTACCAATTTTAATTAAACAATAATAGAGTGGGGCCCATTGTTAAATAAATTAAATAATAAAAAAATAAAAAACATTAAACAGGGTTTGTAAAACGTAAAAGCCCCAAATTGGTTTGCTGCTGCTTCACATTTCGCAGACGGCGGCTCAAAGCCTCAAACCCTAACTCCACTTCTTCCTCCTCAGTCCTCAGCTCTTCTCCCACTCCCACTCGAGTTACTCAACTCTCCTCCAACTCTAACTCTCCAACTCTCCAAGCCTCCAAGGTTCTAGAGACTAGAGTCCAAGGCTCCAGCCTCCAACTTGCAGTCGCTCTCGACTCTAACTCTAAGGCTCCAACTCCAAGCTTTAACACCATTTCTTCACAAGGTTAGAACTTAGATTTGCTATGTTTTAAATTTTTTTTATTATTTGATTTTTTTTGAAAATGTACAGCCTACACTCTACATAATATCATATTACAATTTAGTGAATTTACCATTGTAATTTAGTTTTCTATTAGATTGGTAGTTTTCCATTATTATTTATTTTATTTTTTTGTAAAATATACAGAATTACATTTATAGTTTAGACTATTTAGTTTTCCATGAGTATTCTATATTTCTATTAAATTGGCAATTGTACTATGGTCTATGGTAGTTTATTAAAGTTTTAGTTCAACATATATTTTTCCATTACATTTGTAGTTGTTCATTACATAATTTATTTTTAGTTATTTATTTGTGTAGGATATGGAGAGATTTTTTAAACGAACTCGTAGTTCCGGCTCTAGCTCCTCTAATGAGCCGAATGCTATTGAACAAGTAGAAAATCAATCCCGTGTAGAATTGAATTTGGATGATATTGTTAGTGATCCGGGATTACGAAAACCAATTGAAGAATTTGATATTACTATTCGAGATCAAGCTCGAAGAGAGTATGCGCTCCGAGGGCCTTGTCAACCAAATGGTCATGTGTATCCGAAAACAACTTTTGGTAATCAAGAAAGAAGTTTTCAAGGAACTTGGTATAAAAAATATACATGGCTAGAGTATAGCATATCAAAAGATGCTGCATTTTGTTTTTGGTGTTATCTCTTCAAACCTTTAAATAAAGAAAATGTAGATAATGCCTTTATAAAAGATGGATACAATAATTGGAAAAGGGCATTAGAAAGATTCAATCGTCATATGGGGACTGTGAATAGTTGTCACAATGAAGCTAGAATACAATTTGAGGCTTTTCAAGATCAAAGGCATAGTGTGGGGAATATTTTACGAGTACATAGTCGCGATATGGAAATTGATTATCGAACTCGTTTAACAGCAATGTTGGATGTGACACGCTTTCTATTGAAGCAAGGGTTGCCCTTTCATGGACACGATGAGTCAACTAGTTCTTCAAATAGAGGTAATTTTCTTGAGTTGCTTGAATGGTATAGTCAACGAAATGAAGAGGTTTCTAAAGTTATAAAACAAAATGCTCCTGCAAACAATCAATTGACTTCTCCAAAAATTCAAAAGGATTTAACACGTGCTTGTGCTTCAG
Organism: Zingiber officinale; assembly: GCF_018446385.1. NCBI lineage: Eukaryota > Viridiplantae > Streptophyta > Magnoliopsida > Zingiberales > Zingiberaceae > Zingiber > Zingiber officinale. Next base: position 29,842,348 of record NC_056001.1, read on the forward strand.
AGATTACACTTGCTATAATCAATGATATTGGAGATAAATTCTTTTCTTTGATGGTTGATGAGGCTAGGGACAGTTCAGTGAAGGAGCATATGGGAGTTGTTTTGAGGTATGTGAATAAAAAAGGATGTGTGATTGAACGATTTCTTGCAGTTGTGCATGTGCCTGACACCAGTTCTCATTCTTTGAAAATGGCTATTGATGCTTTATTTGTGCAACATGGTTTATCATTATCTAGATTGAGAGGCCAAGGATATGATGGAGCTTCAAATATGCGTGGTGAGTTCAATGGATTGAAATCTCTGATACTACAAGAAAATCCATTTGCAATGTATGTTCACTGTTTCTCTCACTAGCTCCAATTAGTTCTTGTTGCTGTTGCCCATGACAATTTTACTGTGAGTGAATTTTTTGGGTATATCACTATGATTGTGAATATATCTGGAGCATCTTGTAAGAGGAGAGATCAACTTAGAAAGATTCAATATGATAAAATAATTGCTGAATTGGAAAGTGGAGAAATTACTAGTGGAAAAGGAAAAAATCAAGAAACTAGTTTAGCAAGACCTGGAGATACTCGTTGGGGATCACACTACTTAACATTACTTCGTTTATGCTCTATGTGGTCTTCAGTGATAGAAGTCTTAGGAAATGTATATGATGACGCCTCTTATTCTGCAAATAAAGGTGTTGCCGCAGGTTTAATTGAGAAGATGGAGAGTTATCAATTTGTTTTTGTGTTACATTTGATGAAGTATATATTGGGAATTACAATTGAGTTATCACTTTCCTTACAACAAGGGGATCAAAATATTGTTCAAGCCATGTCCTTGGTTAGAAGTGTGAAATGTCGACTACAAGACTTCAGGGAAGATGGATGGCAGATAATTTTGGAACAAGTTAACACATTTTGTGAATTGTATATGATTCCAATACTTGATATGGAGGACAACATGCTAACTCGTGGTCATGGTAGGCGTAGAGGGCAACTCATCACCAATTTTCATCATTATCGTGTGGAGATTTTTTGTCAGGTATTATTTCTAAAAATCTATATTTTTTTTTAAAAGATATTTCATTGATTATTAATGTTATCATGGTTGCAAATTTGAATGATAGGTTGTTGATTTAATTATACAAGAGATGAATAATCGTTTTTCAGAAGTTAGTACAGAATTGCTTGGTTGCATATCATGTCTTCATCCAAGAAATTCTTTCTCTCAATTTGATGTTCACAAACTCATCCATCTTGCTGATTTTTATCCCGAGGACTTCTGTGGTACTGATTATTTATTTTTGGAACAACAACTTATGAGTTACTTTTATAATCTGCGGGATGATCCTTACTTTTCTTCAATTGATGACTTGGGAATTCTTGCTCATAAATTGGTTGAGACTGAAAAATATTTGGTGTTCCCATTGGTTTATCGTATGATAGAGTTGGCATTAGTTTTACCAGTTGCAACTGCTTCGGTTGAATGAGTGTTGTCTGCAATGAAGACTGTGAAGACTGATTTACGCAATAGAATGGGAGATGAATGGATGAATGACAGTCTAGTTATATACATTGAAAAAGATATTTTTTCTACAATTGAAAATGAGCAAATATTACAACATTTTCAACAAATGCAGTCTCGTAGAATCCAATTGCCTCCTCTTGTACCGACTCGTCAGTCGTCGCAGACTTCTGTGCCAACCCGGAAATGAAGCTCACCTATGGAAGAAAGGTAGACTAATCTTTCCTAAACTTCTAGTTTTTTTCTCTTGCAAGTTAGATTAAATGTTCTCAATGTTAATTTATCAGGTTATGGAGAATCAGTCTAGTATTAAGTGGGACAAGGGAAAGGCTCTCGAGTTCTAGTCTCTTGGACTCTTGGTAAACTCTAACAATATCATTTCAATCAGATATTGCAAGTATTAGTATTGCAACCTGTTATATGGTTTAAATGAGAATCCTAAGTGTTCAATAAGATCAATTGGTTATTTGGTTGTGATTAACTTAATAGGCTAAATGGCTAATAGCTTTTGCATGGAGAGTGTTTCCTGTTGTTAGTCATCAAGTGGGTTGCAAAATGAGATGTAGACCTATTTCTTATTGCTTCTGTATTGACAGAAACATTTGCTATTAAAGTGTTCTTTGTTCATCATTGATTCCTCAAAATTCTGAACCTCTTTTTTTTTGCTCTGTTCTACACTATATCTCATAAGAATTCCATGCATATTATGATTTATGTGAGTGACGTTCATGTTTATTTGGCTGCAGTTTCTGCAGCAACATATATTATGCAAGAGTTGGAGCCTTGGAGGGATCAACACAGTGGAAATGAATAGACTAGAGTCTAGAGGTTAACTCCTTTGTTCGTTAGATTTCAGACTTTATGTGTATAGTTTCTGTAGACTGTAGTATCGTATATTATGCAAGAGTTGATGTAAAACTTTAATTATTAAATATTTTTATTTAGTCGTAAAAAAAATATCTGTACAATTCAGCCCCCCTGAAATTTTTTTTCTGGTTCCGCCCCTGATTACTTCCACAAATACACACCTAGCATTATATGGAAACACATACATATAACATATTGCTGGCCAAAATGTCATCCTATTGCAGGCTCATGTACCAGCCTAGTATTTACTCATTGTTGGCTCCATACTAGTCTAGTATCATATGGAACTCTATGAAGAACAAATTAATCAATTTCATTAGAATTAAACTGATAAAGCTCCGTAGAGAATAAGCCTTACTAGCATTATCCTACTTGTTGAACAAGCATGCAAAAGATAAATATCTCAAAATTTAAAGTAGTTCTTGTATTTTAGTTTCGATTACATTGCAGAAACTAATAGGGTGAAAATACCAAGTGGAATTAAGCAAGCGATAAGTAAGACACAATGTGATTGTTTGGGAAAACATGGGCAACGCTTGTTAGGCCACTAACTGACAGCCTATATCAATGTTGAACAACAAGAGTAAGCTGTGTAACCATTGTCACATGCCAATCAATAATTGAATGCACGATATCAACCAGCCAAGGCATGATAAATAGACGCAGATAGTTATTTATGGTGTATCTAATCCATAGTTATTTATGGTGTATCTAATCCATGCATTAGGCTCAGAATTCACCATCTCACATACATTACAAATGCACCCCTAGAGGGGTAATTCAAGTATATCAGAACTACCCCAAGTTTCATTTTGCAGATTACAATACTTCCCAAGTTTCATGTATATGAGAACTACCCTGACTGAACTGACCCTCCACTGCAAAGCAGAGTCAACCAGAATCCAATTTCCTATGAAAGAAAAGCTCTGATTCCAACCCTCCCATCCGCATCAAGCAACCAAGGCAAGCTTGAGCTGATGTTCATTATAGTGTATTTGGCATGTATTACGTATGTTCTACAACATGAATTCTCCATCAAAATAAGTAATTTCTTCATCCTTTTCACTTGCATAGTTGCATGATATAAAACAAAAGACGAATATGACACATGATGGTAGAAATGTTATTAAATAGAATTACAATGTATTGAAAAGGCCATATGGCTTGTGAATCTGACAAAAAGAATTAGCAGTTAACTCCATGAACGACAAACTGAGTTAAAACAATGCATAATAATTGGTATATTAATCAGTTCATTAAGGTTGGGCCTTCATTAATATCACTATAGATGCCTAGGTGGTAGCCAAGTTGCTAGGAGGCCACCACAAAAATATCATCCATTTTGGCTTGGTACTTATTATTGAGTCTACACTTTTTCTATGCAAAGGAAACAACACTCTCACAATTGGACTAGGATTGCACTTCCAAGCTGGAAGTGGCCACTTAACTTGAGTTATATCATTAATAAACGGACAGAAATAATTGGAATTTAACTAGATGAACAATTATTTTACTATTCAAGTAGCAAACTGAAGTTACTCATTGTCCAAAGTGTTCTGATTTCTACTTGATCATCATGCATAAGTCACTGCGGGGCATATCAGAAATTAGCTAAGGTACATTAATATAAAGTGTGCTGCGGATAAAGTAGGAAAACACACATTTCATGCAAAATCTAAAATGAATGGTAGGCACTTGCATCTCATAATGGATTTTGCTAAATCAAATTACAACTAATCAGACCTTGCTGGAAAGAGAATCCCATATCGTACAACTACTCCCAAGCACCACAATGGGAACAAATAGATATTCCAATTCCAAGGTTCCGGAGAATTTGATTTAAAGCAGCGCGTAAAAGAGTCCTGTACCCCATGAAAGACAATTAAATATCAAAATCAAAGTAAGTCAAAAACATGAAGCATTTGGATACATAGAGTTAAGCTAATCCACAAAACTAACCATCACGGGTTTGATAAAAACAAGAAAGAGATGGCATTTAGCTTTCGATAAATGTTCAGCATATTCAACTTCCAAAAAGGTAAAAATAAATAAATTTCTTATTTACAAAGTCCAAATACTGAACAAGAACAGATGGCATTGAGATTTTGATAATCATGCATGATTACCAAACACCATGCCATCAACCACTCACTAACATCTAATAACCTTCTGTTTACATATCACAAGAAAAATTCAAGGAGAAAACAAAAGGATCCACCAAAAAATTTTATCACAACAATCACAGAATAATGCTTAAAAGACCCAATAAAAACATAACTTTGCTCAATCAGGTAGTATTAACTCAACTATCACACTATGTATTAAGTTTCTAGCAAGAAAATAAACTTAGAAAATTAAACAGCCCGGGAAAAATCACAGAGCCACCAAAAGACTACAAAAGAAACGTCAAATCACGTCGCCCTTTCAGGTCAAAACCTTAAGTTAGTGCTTTTACATTAAAAATAACTCCAAAGATCCTCAAAAAATGTGTAACCACCACATTAACAGTCCCCCCTACAACGGCCCCATGTCGTATGGAGGGAGGTTCAACAGGAGCACAGGTGGCAAGCGCATGGCGAGGCCTTAGGCAGTGAATCCCTGGGATCGACCCCTGCCCGATTCGGACAGAATACAATGCGCTTACCATCTCTGCCAAGCCCTGGGGACAACTCCAAAGATCCTCGAGATTGAGAGAAAGTTAGAGAGAGACTGACATCCACAATGGCGCCCGCAGCTTCAGTGAGGGTAGGGGAAATGTCTAAAAGGTCGGACCTGAGCAATGAAAGTATATTATAGTAAGTATATCTGATCAAATATTTTTTTTTAAAAAAAAAGTGTAATCGAGATGAAAAGAGTACAAATGGAGCTTCTTTGGAACTTCCCGAATTGTCTCCGTCGTAAGATACTCCTCAATGTTGGGACGATCAAGGTCAGTCTCCATACTTGAAGAATCCAATCCCCCCATAGCAGCCAAAATTCTGTATGAATAAAACCTTTATATAGAAATTTGCTAAATCCACCACAATGATGGGAGATTCAGCTATCTCACCGAAAACATTCTGAAATCCAAATTGCTCACCTTTTACTATCATAAAAAGAACCTCTAGATCATAGGACCTTAAAGACTATACTCTAGTTCCTCCTATTTACCCCTCTCATTCTCCATCAAATGCAATCTACCCAAACAGAAATAAAAAAGGGAAAAAGGAGCCTTAATTACTGGAAGAGAAATCCTTGCAGGCAAGTACCTCCGGCCTACGAGCTGGCTTCCTATCTGTCGGTGGGTTCTCGCCGGAGGGGCTCGCCTCCGGGCGCCGATGAAAGTAGCGAAAAGGGGGATGCTAGCCGATTCGCAGGCAGCGAAGCGAAGAGGCGACGAGTCGGTTCCAACACGTTGCTATCTATTGGGTAACTATGTGGGCCACCACGTATGTGGCAGTCTGTAAAAGGTGATCGTGTAACATTCATTTAAAAAGTAATCGTGTAACATTCATTAACTTTTATTCGAAGGAAATTTATAGTTTACCCCAGGCTGTACTTGTTTTCAAATCGACGGTGTCTCACAGGTGAAATTTCTGAATTTCAAAAACGTATCGATATTTCATTATTTCCATTTATGGGTTTTCAAAAGATGTATAAATATTTTATTATTCTCAAAAGGTGTGTGAAATTATAATTTTATCGTACAGGGAACGTTTCTTTTCTTTTGTTTGTTTTTTTCTCGCTTACATCACGTGCATTTCTTTCTAAATTAAATTAAATTAATTTAAACATCATTTAAACTTTAATAAATAATCCTCTAAATTTATTTATTTTTATTTTTAATTTTAAAACTTTAATAAAAAACTTAAAATATATAAAAAGAATGTTAATAAAACATTAAAAATAGTTTTTCTTATTCTTTAATATCTTCACATTTTTAATATGTAATTATAAAAGGGTCAAAAATAAAAAAATAATAATAACCAGATTTGATTTTATTAATAAGAATATTTTTTAAAAAAAAAAATAATTTTGCTGCTGGTTTGACCAGTATTACAATGATGATATTTTTAAAGACAAGTATCATAGTGGTGCTAGTCAAGCACCTAAAAAAACTAATATCATAGTGTTTTGAAAATTTCAAATTAATTTAAGCATGGTTGGAAGGATTTTAAAACGGTAAAAGAGAACTTATTTGAAGTCATGTTTACTTAATAAATTCACTGAAGTTGAAATGAGCCCAATCGAACTCCTCTTAATGAATTTAATCAAAACTCATTGATGGACGTAGACGACTTGCATTTCTAAAATTTTACAATAAGATGGAAGTGTAGAATATGTAAAAAGTAGATATTATGAGAAATCTTGATCCTTAGTCTCCTACATAAAGTTATAGGCTCATGTCAATTTATACAAAGTTTGAAAGTTTCTAAACATTTTGAGTAATGTTGCAAATCCTTTATGATAATAATGGAGGGCACATTTGGCTTCTGGGTGAAATGAGTTAGATTAGAGCCCTCTAAGTCCATCAATGGATTTTGACTAAAACTCATTGATGTACCTACACGACTTGGATTTCTAAACTTTTATAATTAGATAAAAGTGTGGAGTGTGTAGAAGGGAGATATGGTGAGAAATCTTGGTCCTGAGTCTCCTACATGAAGTTATTGTTGGTTGCTATGCGGAATATCATACTAGTTCCCTGTACAAGTCCTGAACTTATACTAACAACCTATTGTGTTCTTTAGAAATTAAATTAGGAATCGCAAACGGAACTTAACATTATTGATTCCAAATTTAACTTATCTGTTCTTAGTGGTTTAGACTTGGATCGCAAACGATGCTTAACATTATTGATCCAAATCCACCCATGTTATAAATTCAATTAAATATTAATTTCTAAAATTGGCTTCCAGGACTGCATGGCGAGGACTAGACCTTCTTGGGTATGGGATCATCCACCACCGCCTATACAAAGCCTTTTAAAGAAATTTAATATTTAATTTCCTTATATAACCCTAGGTTTAACCAAAAGGAACAATCGAATCACAAATTCGAAAAAAAAAACACAAACTCGAATCACAAATTCGAAACCTAGAATCATATACCTCTTGTGTTTGGTATTTCAAAAACTATACAAAGAAAACTAGTATGATGCAGAATAGAAATTACTAGTTATACCTTTCTTTATAAACAACAATCTCTTGATCTTCTACCGTATTCCTCTTCTTATCTCAGACGTCGTGTGGGCGACGATCTACCGAGACGAGAACCACCCAAGCTTCCTTCTTCTTCTTGTGAGTTTCGGCCACCACAAGAATTCCAAGAATAGATGAGGTTCGGCCACACCACCAAGCTTCAAGGGATGCTAGAAACAAAACCTCCTTTCTCTCCTTCTCCAAGCAAAATTCGGCCACCAACAAGCTCCTTGAGAGTTGATGTCGCCGGCCACCAATGAAAAAGAAAAGGAGGAGAGGAAGAGGATGAGAAGGGTCGGCCACCAACCAAAGAAATAGAAGAGAGGAAAACTAGAACATAAGTTATGAGGTGAGGCACCTCTACCCTCTCTTTTATATTCCTTGGTCTTGGCAAATAAGAAAAGTTTTATAAAAACTTCCTTATTCTCTTAGCCAATGAAAGGAAAGTTTAATAAAAAATTTCCCTTTCAAACTTAATGTGGTCGGCCACCTCTTAATTATCCAAGCAAGGAAAGTTTTAAACATAAAATTAAAACTTCCTTATTTGTTTTCGGAAATTTTAAAATTAAAATTTCTCTATTAATTTTTCCCTTCATGGTTGGTTATAAAAGGAAATTTTATAAATTAAAATCTCTCTATTAAAACATGTGGATGATTTCCAAAAAAGAAAGTTATCTTTAAAATTAAAATCTTCCTCTCAATCTACAAATAAGGAAAGATATCAAATCTTTTCTTAATCTTTTGTAGAAACTATAATAGGAAAGATTTAATTTTAAAACTCTCTTTAAAATCATGAGGATGGTTAAAAAAGGAAAGTTTTATTAAAAAATTAAAATCTTCCTTTCAACTACAAATAAGGAAAGATTTCTAACCTTTCTCTTAATCTTTTATAGAAAGCTATAAAAGGAAATATTTAAATTTTAAACTCTCTTTTAAAACCATAATATCCACATAAGAAAATTTTTAAAAAATAAAATTCCTTTACTTTTATTGTGGCCTGCCACCTAAGCTTGGACTCAAGCTAGGGCCGGCCACACTTCAACCCATCCAAGCCATGTCTTGGCCGACCCTTGTTTGGGCTCCAAGCTTGGCTTGGCCGGCCACATAAGAATGGGTAAGAAGGTGGGTATGGGTGAGTATAATACTTTATAAATAAGATACTACGATAGGCACCAAGAGGAGGAATTGATTTTGGTCTCCCAATGAAATTAAGCTTCCCGTGTTCACCCCGAACACCCAACTTAATTTCATCAATAATAATTCATACCACTAAAGAATTATTATTGAACTACCGCACCAATCCCAAATTATATTTTGGGCTCCTTCTTATCATGAGTGTGTTAGTCTCCCTGTGTTTAAGATATAGAATGTCCACTAATTAAATGAGTTACTGACAACTCACTTAATTAATATCTAGCTCCAAAAGTAGTACCACTCAACCTTATCGTCATGTCAGACTAAGTCCACCTGCAGGGTTTATATGACAATCCTTATGAGCTCCTCTTGGGGACATCATCAACCTAGATTACTAGGACACAGTTTCCTTCTATAATCAATAACACACACTATAAATAATATCATTTCCTAACTTATCGGGTCTATTGATTTATCAAACTAAATCGCACCCTTTGATAAGTCAAAGAAATAAATACTAGATATATGTGCTTGTTATTATATCAGGATTAAGAGCATACACTTCTATAATAACAAAGGTCTTGTTCTTTTATCTAGTCAGTATAAGAAGAACTTACCTTAAATGATCTTGCTCAATACACTTAGAGTATACTAGTATAATTTTATAGTTAAGATAAACTAATATCAATTACACTACGATTATTCCAATGGTTTGTTCCTTTCCATCTTAGTCGTGAGCTACTGTTTATAATTTATAAGGAATTGATAACATGATCTTCTGTGTGTGACACCACACACCATTTATATAAATTAATTGAACAACTACTCTTAGCATATAAATATAGACATTTGACCAATGTGATTCTTTATTTCAAAAATAAATATTTACAAAAAGCTAGGCTTTTAGTATATACTCTAATAGTTATAGACCCGTTCCAATTGACACAAAATCTGAAACTTTCTAAATCTTCTAAGTAATGTTGGAAATCTTTTACAATGATAACGAAAGACACATTTAAGGCTCCTGGGCACTACATAAATCAATAGGTTTTAACTGAAATCCATTGATTGATATAGGGTATTTGGATTTTTAAAATTTTGCCATCAGATGAGAGAGGTTATTATGTAGAATGTATATATGGTGTTCAATCCTGGTCCTAATACACGTAAGAAAAGTTATGGTTGCATGATAACTAGCATAAACTATGGTGCTAGTTTTTGAATACTAGTACCACAGTATTGGTTCTGATCACACACTGTGATGTTGGTTTCTAAAGATCAGCATTACTATGGTGTTGGTCTTCAAAAATTAGCACCACAGTCTAAGCTAGTTGGTATGCTATCATAACTTCACCTATGTGTATTAGAACTAGGATTGGACATCATAGATACCTTCTACACACTCCATACTTTCATATCATTGTAAAATTTCATAAATCCAAGTCGTTTAGGTTCATCAGTGGGTTTCAGATGAAACTCATTGATGGACTTAGAGAGTTATGATCGAACTCATTCCAACCCCTTTAGGTTTCTATAGTTTCCTAGAGTCCAAGGGTGCCCTCCGTTAGCATCGTAAAAGATTCTCAGAATTACTCAGAAGGTTTAGAAAGTTTCAGACTTTGTGCTAATTGACACGAGCCTATAACTTTATGTAGGAGACTCATAACTATGATTTTTCACCATATTTACCTTCTGCACACTCCACACTTCCACCTCATTATAAAAATTTAAAAATCTAAGTCATCTAGGTCCATCAATGAATTTTGGTCAAAATTGATTGATAGATCTAGATAGCTCTAATCCGACTCACTCTTGAAGGATCGAAAAGAATGAGAGAGGGACTGAATCTCGTTTTTAAGACTTTTCCTTTTTGGGTTTTAAAAAATAGTCAGAAAACTAAATATGTAGTGGAAAGACTAATAAAAGAAAATAAAACACGGTGGAAAATAAATGCGCTTTTGGTTTTATTGGGTTCAAAACATTAGATAGCTCCTACTCCAAGGCCCACGATCCCTTGGACCATATTGTAGGCCCTGGTGCGGTCAGTAAGAGGGGGGTGAATTACTTGAAATAAAAGTTAAGTTTTCTCGATCTTTAGGCTTTACCAAATACACACTTAATTAAAGTAGAATGAAATACATAAAAAGGAAATACGAGACAACCAGATTTACTTAGTTTGTAATCAGACAATTGCTAATCTAAGGCAATAAAAGCTCACTAAGATCTCTTTCTATGAGCGAATCCTCGAAGGCGGAGAAGCCTCGTACAAGCGTTGAAAGCATAAATTAAAAGAACAGAATTAGAAATGAGATTACAGAAAGTGTGTTGTGTTGAATGAAGGGAACCAAGACTCTATTTATAGCTCCCTAGTCGAAATATAGTTGTTGATGATGTGGTGAGTTTCGGGCACCTGGATAGGTACGGACGTCTCCACTGTAACACCTTATCTGCTTCACAACGACTCTTCAACAGTTTGGTGATAACTTTTTTAACCTCGCCTAGGCGCCTAGATCGGTCCGGGCACTTAGAGTGTTGCTAACATAGACTCCCAAAGTTATCCTTGTTGCAATAGACAAAGGGGTACCTATTCGATACCAAAGTGGCCCGGACGCCTGGAGTCTAGGCACCTGGAGTCTAGGCGTCTAGACTTGGTCCAAGCACCTAGACAAGTCAACTTCATGTTAACTTGTCTGACTTATGCTCTGGTCGCTTGGGTGATTCTCCGGCCATCCAGAATTGAGATCACCCTAACCTAAATTTGGCCTTCTCCTCAACCAATCTTTCGCTCCAGCTTCTCATCCCTTGGAAGCACAGCGCGCATCCTACTTGTCTACAGATGTACTCTATTGGAGCAATCCCAATGGTCCGCGGGACCATGTGTTTTGGTGTTTGGGCAAAGGGTTTAAGTTAGGATTACCCTCGTTATTTGATATGTGTACTTGAGTTGTGCAGGACTGCAGGTGACACATGTGACTCAGGTTGACGGCTTCGGGTCCGGTGAAGGATGGAGCATCCGAGGGACCGTGGACAAGGTAGCGAGGACAAGGGTCGAGAGAAGCGACTTCGAGGCATACGCGAAGGATGGCATTGGAGACAAGCCGCGGGCTTGAATGCATCCGAGGGACGAGAGCCAAAGGAAGTAGGCTTGAAGGCAAGAGGTCAAGGCTGCAAAGAAGAGTCAAGTGAGTCGTGAGGGTTCGAGTGCGAGAGAAATGTACTCGGGATGGGAAACCCTAAGTTTAGGGTTGTACCAGTCGACTGGTACTGGAACCAGTCGACTGGGGGTGAGCACAGAGAGGTTCTGTGCCCGAAATGGCTGGGATCAGTCGACTGGTCCTGGGACCAGTCGACTGGTAGATAGCCGTTGGAGTGCCATTGGACTGACACTAGTCGACTGGTGCAAGGACCAGTCGACTGGTAACGGGCAAATCAGCAAGGCTGATTTCCCCAAGCTCTATAAGAAGGAGCTTGGGATGACCAACCAACCTGACGAAATTAGACTTGGTTAAGGTCTAATTAGTAGTCTACAAGTGCTCAAGAGTTTCCCTTGTGTCCAAGAGGTCTTGGTGAGTTTGTGGTGAGGTTTCTCCACCCACAAGGAGGTTTGAGCTAGCCGAAGGTCTTTCGGGGAGTAATCCACCGATGGATAGGGATCGTCCACCTTACGGACACGCCGTGGAGTAGGAGTTTTATCTCCGAACCACGTAAATCAGCGCGTGTTGGTTTGCTTGCTCTTTCTTGTTCTTTGTATTTGTATTTAGCTTTCGTATTTGTGTTTGTATTATTTGTATTCCGCTGCGCAACTAACAAATACGTAGAAAGCGAGCGATTTGGGGGTGCCGTCTATCCAACCCCCCTTCAAGCCGGCCATCGATCCTCCAACAAGTGGTATCAGAGCGAGGACGCTCTCCGTTGGACTAACCGCCAAGGAAGCACAAGATGACCGGCTTGATTGAACCTCCAAAGTTTGAAGGAGGAAGCCTTGGGGACATCATCTATGGGATGATGAAGATAGAGATCTTCTTCGACACGGATTGGGACACCATGATGGTGGTAAATGAACTGTTCGAAGTCCCGAAGGATAAGAAAGGGAAGAAACTCCGACCACGACATTGGACGGAAGAGCAAACCACACGATCGAAGACAAACTCAAAGGTAATAGCAATTTTAATTGATTTATTGCCTCCTAATGTGATAAGTGGTGTAGGTAAATATGAGAACGCCCATGAATTATAGAGCAAAGTGAAGAAATTACCATGGGAGGAATTTTTGCATACACAAGAAGAAGAAGAAAAATCCGAAGAAAGTGATGAAGTGGTCCAAGAGGAGAAGAAGGACCAATCGGATGTGGAGACCAATTCAACATCAAAAGAAGAAGAGGAGTAAATTTGGTCACATTTGAGGAAAAGGATGAAGAAAGGTCATCCACAAGTGTGGATGAGGAAGATATAACATCTACATCCTCAAAGGTTGAAGAAGAATCCAAGACAAGTGAAGAAGAAGAAGAAGAAATCTTGGAAGAAGTCAACCTAGTGAGCACCTCCACCGAAGCAAAGTCAAAAGATCACATCATTTGTTTTGGGTGCAATGAGAAGGGACACTACAAGAGTAGATGTCCTATGGGTAAGAAAGAGGTATCTCCTAAACTCAATTCAATCTCTTTAGAATCTAATTTGAGTTGTAGGAAGAAGAAGGAGAAGAAGCACATTAGATGCTTCACGTGTGGAGAACTTGGACACTACCACACAAGATGCTCAAGGAAGGGAGAGTTCAAGAAGTTGGAGCATCTAAAGAAGTGGGAGAAGAAGAAGAAGAGCTCAAGTCAAGGGGGAGTTTCAAGGGTAAGGGAGGTATACCCTAACTTGAAGGTTAATTCAAATTTAAACTCCTCCATGCATGCTAGGAAAAATAATGTTAATCATTATATGCCCCTGCAAAATTTTGGTTTCAGATATCATGATCGGAATAGGGTAAGTGTAGATCATAACCCTAGGAAATCTATGCATGAAAAACCTAGAAATGGTAGACCTAAGGAGACCCAAGACATTAATCCCAAGAAGGGGAGACACATGCCTAGAAAGGGTAGGTCTAAGAATGTCCAAGGTGGACATGTTGACTCTAGGGTTAGGAAGCTAGAGAGGGAGAATCAAGCTTTGAAGTCAAAGCTTGATAATTTGGAGAAATTCCTTAAGAGATTCACTATTGGATCTAAAGGATTAAATATGGTGTTGGGTAGTCAAAGACCCAACAATGATAGATCGGGCGTGGGATACCGATATAATCCCTCCAAGGTCAAAAGGAGACTATGTGCTAGGGTGGCACAAGATAAGGGTAAGGGAGAGTCATCCAAGACCAATAAAAAGAAATATGCTAGGGTTGCATATGATTATGGCAAGGATGATGTGTCCAAGGTCAAGAAGATAAGGAGATCTTCTAAGAGACATCATTGTGGTTTGGTCACAATAGATGAGTCACCTAGGGAGGTGACTAAGGTAAAGAGCTCTAGGGGGAGCTCCAAGAGTCAATTTGAGACCCATGGCCAATGGATCTCAGGTGGGTTCTACTTGGGATTCAAGATGAGTCATGGAATGTGTCAAAAGGTTAAGAGACGGATTTGAGTCTTAACCTTAGGGAATTGGCACAATTGGTGTGTGTTTCATGCAAGAAAATATGACATTGGGGTTATATGGCATGATAAATGGTTTTGGATGTATAGATGCCATATAAACCAATGCTAGGGATGCATTGTGGGTTGGTATGGGCAAATACATCAAGAGGAAGCCAAAACTTGGACTTTAGGTCAATGTTCAATTGAACAATTTAGCTAGTTTTGGATTTTATGTCAATCTTGGGATTGGTGATAGATATATTTTTTAATATATTTTTTCCAAGTAGACAAGGGTACAATAGACCTCTCCACAAAATTTAGGGATTTTTGGAGGTCTAGGGAATTTCTGGTGCATTTCTGAAGTTGGTCTGAAAAGACTGATTTTTACAGAATTAAGGTACTAGTCGACTGGTGCAGATATCAGTCGACTGGTAACAATGTTTTTGAGCACAGAATGGTTCTGTAAGCTCATTTTGACGAGGGCAGTCGACTGGTACCGACACCAGTCGACTGGTACCGACACCAGTCGACTGGTAACAGTATATTTCGACCACAGAATGGTTCTGTAAGGATGCGTCGAAGGGGGCAGTCGACTGGTACTTAGGGCAGTCGACTGATACCAGCTTGAAAGTGCTTTTCAGCTCTGTTCTTGATCGTGTCAACTTGTTTAGATGTATGGGATCCATGGGGGATAAATACATGAGTTTAGGGTCAATTTAGATGACAAGTTTTCAACAATTGGGATATTGTTGGAGAACTTTTTGGATGTTAGGCAAAGGGGGAGAAGTAAGGTTTAGTTGGGAAAACCTGGAAGTGCCTTTGAGTAGGGGGAGCCTTGGGATAGGTTCTTAAAAAGCCCTGTGGGAAAATCCTAGCTCAATGGGGAGCTTAGGTGTAGGGGGAGCCTTGTGATAGGTTCCAATGCTTGGTGCATTGTTTCGGCGGTTGCCAAGTGTGTAGCCTTGGCAATGTAAGTCCATTCAGCGGAGTAAGTCCAAGTGTGTAGCCTTGGCATCGTAAGTCCATTGTTTTTAGCATGTTTATTTGCTATATGTTTTCCCTAACTTAAACGTATTACCAAACACCAAAAAGGGGAAGATTGTTGGAGCAATCCCAATGGTCCGCGGGACCATGTGTTTTGGTGTTTGGGCAAAGGGTTTAAGTTAGGATTACCCTCGTTATTTGATATGTGTACTTGAGTTGTGTAGGACTGCAGGTGACACATGTGACTCAGGTTGACGGCTTCGGGTCCGGTGAAGGATGGAGCATCCGAGGGACCGTGGACAAGGGCCGAGGGAAGCGACTTCGAGGCATACGCGAAGGATGGCATTGGAGACAAGCCGCGGGCTTGAATGCATCCGAGGGACGAGAGCCAAAGGAAGTAGGCTTGAAGGCAAGAGGTCAAGGCTGCAAAGAAGAGTCAAGTGAGTCATGAGGGTCCGAGTGCGAGAGAAATGTACTCGGGATGGGAAACCCTAAGTTTAGGGTTGTACCAATCGACTGATACTGGAACCAGTCGACTGGGGATGAGCACAGAGAGGTTCTGTGCCCGAAATGGCTGGGATCAGTCGACTGGTCCTGGGACCAGTCGACTGGTAGATAGCCATTGGAGTGCCATTGGACTGGCACCAGTCGACTGGTGCAAGGATCAGTCGACTAGTAACGGGCAAATCAGCAAGGCTGATTTCCCCAAGCTCTATAAGAAGGAGCTTGGGATGGCCAGCCAACCTGACGAAATTAGACTTGGTTAAGGTCTAATTAGTAGTCTACAAGTGCTCAAGAGTTTTCCTTGTGTCCAAGAGGTCTTGGTGAGTTTGTGGTGAGGTTTCTCCACCCACAAGGAGGTTTGAGCTAGCCGGAGGTCTTCCGGGGAGTAATCCACCGACGGATAGGGATCGTCCACCTTACGGACACGCCGTGGAGTAGGAGTTTTATCTCCGAACTACGTAAATCGACGCGTGTTGGTTTGCTTGCTCTTTCTTGTTCTTTGTATTTGTATTTAGCTTTCGTATTTGTGTTTGTATTATTTGTATTCCGCTGCGCAACTAACAAATACGTAGAAAGCGAGCGATTTGGGGGTGCCTTCTATCCAACCCCCCTTCAAGCCGGCCACCGATCCTCCAACATACTCTTCCATAGCACCTTGTCTCTTGGATGCACTGAGCTCATCGACTCGCTTCCCGTGTCATCCTTCTCGCTAACTGCATCTTCTATTCGACTTTCTGTGTTCCTAAGTCCCTGCACACTTAGACACTAGGCATCAAATACGCAGAGCCTAACTTAACTGAATTGATTATATCAAAACTCACCCGAGGTACTTATAATTTTTTTATTTTTTATGTGCATCAACACAAGTTAAGTTAAGGTAAATAATACAATAAAAAAAAGTAGTTATTTCAAGTTAATACAATAATTTTGCAATTAAAGTAAGCATTTTAAAATCTACATCTCCTTAAACTTAATCTCTAATTCTCCCCCTTCGATCATATAAAAAATAGGACAAATAAATAAAAAATATTGAAAATATTTCTAGGGTTATAAAACAGATTTTTTTAGAGATATATCTTTTTATTAAAATTTATTTTCAAAGAAATAATTTTTTATCAATTAATTTTGTTTTGATAAAAATAATTTAAAAATTATTTTTAAGTTTAAAAAAAATCTTGGATATTTTTGTCTATTTTAATCATAATTAATTTAAGTATTATAAAAAAATTACACGAAATCTTTATATTTTAACCGTAGGAAATATTTTAAATAGATAAAGTTATTTTTTAAAATAAAATTTTTAAAAATAAAAAATATCATCTAAAAATCTTCCTGATAACTTCTCAGAAAATTAGATTTTTCAAAATTAATCTCTATAAACATTTAAATTTTTAAAATTACATTTTTAGATTAAAAATTTATAAAATATTAGATAATTGTCAACAAATTTTTTAAAAAATTATTCTAACAGAAAATATAACCCATGATTACAGAAAAATTATGGTTTTGATAAATCAATTTTCTAAATATTTCTAATCATCAAAATTCATTTTTCAAATGAAGAATTTTAAAAATAAATATAGCAAATAGAAAATTTTGAAATAATTCTGTGAGTAGGTGATGTCTTTATTTTTCATAGAAATAAAATTCAATACAAAACATTAAAAGAAGGCAAATGAAATAATTAATTTGATAAAAAAAAAAGTTAAAAAGATAAACAAAGTTAAAAACTAAAGCAAATTAAATTTAAAGCACGCATAAAAATTAATTTTAATCAAGTTAAACATGATTTTGAAACTCAAAAGTAGTTTCTACCTACTAGATTTATTAGAAACTTTCATGGTATATGTTTTCGTGTCATTTTTCTAATTTGATCTTTGTGAAATATAAAATACCAATTAAGTCCTTAAATTTTTTAAAAATTCTGAACATTTGAATATGCATAATTTTTTTTTCAAATTTTCTAGTTGATTCTTTAATTTGTCATTTTCAATTTTCAATTTTCTATTTTCAATCTATCATAGTCTTCTAATGAACATGCTTTTGCTAAGATAACTTTTAATTCAGTATTTTTCTCTTTTTAATTTGTACGAATTTCTAGAAAATATTTTTATGAACTCATATAACTTTTCAGGAGGTAAGGAACGTACCACCTCATATAATAGACTATGATAGATTGGAAATTAACTGAACAAATAGAAAAATTAATCTTTCTCAATATTTGTGTTTTAGCAAATACACACTTAATTAAAGTAAAATGGAATGCATAAAAAAGAAATATTTATTTAGTTTACAATCAAAGAATTATTAATCCAAGGAAATAAAGCTCACTAAGATCTCCTTTTATGAGTGAATCCTCGGAGACAAAGAAGTCTCGTATAAGCGTTGAAAATATAAATTAAAAGCACAGAATTAGAAAGGAGATTACAGAAAATGCGTATGTTCCAAAAGGAGAACAAACTCTCCTTTTATAACCCTCTAGTCAAATTTGACCATTGGCTGACGTGGAAACTCCAAGCGCCTAGAGTGGGTCCGAGCGCCCCTAGTGGTGCACCTTATCTGCTTCGCAACGACGCTTCAACAATTCGGT
This sequence comes from Zingiber officinale, assembly GCF_018446385.1. Lineage (NCBI taxonomy): Eukaryota > Viridiplantae > Streptophyta > Magnoliopsida > Zingiberales > Zingiberaceae > Zingiber > Zingiber officinale. Next base: position 29,860,729 of record NC_056001.1, read on the forward strand.
GATAACTTTTTATCCTCGCCTAGGTGCCTGGACCGATATGGGTGCATAGAATGTTGCTGACGTGAACTCCCATAGTTATCCTATTCGCCAGTGGCATAGCCAGAATTTACAATCAGGGGGGGCGAATTCAAGCTAACCATGGCACGCAGTTGAGGTCATGCCTGATCTCACCACCTCGCTGCAAGGCCGTAGCCCAGGCAAAATCTCACAGCGAGGTCGCGACCAAAGCGAGATCTCTCCCTGTGACGCCGCTGCCAAGCTATCGCTAAGAGAGGAGAGGGAAGGGGAGAAGATCGAGCATACCGATGGGACGATGCATATTGGTGCTAGAGATCGAAGAGGAGAGGATAGGAACGTGCTAGAGATTGGAGAGGTGGTCGATCAAAGAGGAAGATTTTAGGGCACTAGGAAGAAAAATCGAGAATAAAAATCTTAATTAGAAAATTAATTAATGATGGAAACTTAATTCAATCACTAAAATAGCAACGGAAACTTAGTTTGTTGCTAAATTAGTGACCATAATTTATTTCGATTTCTAATTAGCAAAGGAAATTAAATTTCATCGCTAATTGTGAGTTTTCTTGTACTGAATTATATGATGAGTTGCAATAAATGATATGATTTAATTGATCAAATTTTTGAAGGCTCGCCAATGAAATTAATCACCTTTATATAACAAATCAAACAATGCTTGACTAGCAAACAAAAATATAAATATATGAAAAATTAACATTATATGTTTTTCCAACACTTAAATTCGTAATCGAAAGAAATAAAGCAAGAAAACTTTACTTTAATAAAAAAGCATTTGCTGTGGAGTATCAACGAAGCGACGATGACAACGCTGGCAGCAAACGATATCAGTGCTAGTGATAGCGGCGTTCGGCGATAACAACATGGACGACAATGACATCAATGTGCGGCGGAGGATTTTGAGGGTAAAATTAGGATTAGGGAAAGGGAAAGAATAATAAGGGGATTATAAGAGGAAGACGACCACGGGAGTGAAAAAAGGAAAGGGGATTAGAAGGAAGAAGAAAATACAGGAAGGGAGAGGGGAAAAAGTACAGGCAATGGGACAGAAAAAAATATCGAGAGAAAGAAAAAAGTTGGCTGAGAGAAGAAAAAAAGGTTTGGGTTCTCTTATTTGTTTTAATTGAACAATTTGTAAAATTTTTTTTTGATATTTTAGAATTTATAATTAAATTATTTTTAAATAATTTCACTATATTAATTTCTTCCCTAAATTTCAGGAGGGGTGGCCGCACCCCCTTGGCCCTATGTAGCTACGCCCCTGCTATTCGCAATGGACAAAGTGGCACCTATTCGGTAACAAGGTGGTCCAAGTGCCTGGACTAGTCCGGGCACTTGGAGTCAGGGCGCCTGGACTTGGTCCAAGTGCCTGGACAAGTTAACATAGACTTTACTTGTCCGGTTGCTTCTCCGATTTCTTAGGTGATTCTCTAGTCATCTAGAGTTGAGCTCACCCAAACCCAACTCTGGTCATCTTCTCGAGCAGCCTTCCACTCTGGTTTCTCATCCCTCGAAAGTGTCACGCACATAATTCTAGTTAGCTGGTGTACTCTTCGGTAGCACCTCGTCCCTCGAATGCACTGAGTTTATCAACTCACTTCCCGTATCATCCTTCTCGATAGCTGCATTTTCCACTTGACTTCTTATGTTCCTAAGTTCCTGCACACTTAGACACAAAGATTAAACATAACATGACCTAACTTAACTCGATTGATAATATCAAAATTATCTTTGGGTACTTACAATCTTTCCCTTTTTGATGTCCATTAACCCGAGTTAAAGATAGGATTAAACCAAACATAGAATTTATTTTGTAAAATAAATTAACAATTTAAAACATGAATATTGCAATAATTAAAACATAAATTTTAAATTTTGTAATAAAGTCCTTCCCTAAATTTAACCCCTTTCTCTCATTTGATCACATAAAAAAACTAGAGAAAAAAAATACAAAAATAGCTAGAAAATTTTAAAATATTTTCTTGGGGGTTAAAATAAAGTTTTCAGGATTATTGCTTTTTATCGAAATTAAAAATTATACTTTTTTAGCAATTAATCCTGAGTGTTAACAAAAATAATATTTTCTAAATATTTTTAATCATCAAAACTCATTTATTTTAGAGAGAAGACTTTTAAAAAATAAATATATTAAACAGAAAATTCCAAAAATAATTTTGTGAGTAGATAATTCTTTATTTTGTGCAAAAAAAAAATCAACACAAAATATTAATAGAAGGCATATGAAATAATTAATTTGATAAACAAGGTTAAAATCTAAAGCATATTAAATTTAAGCATACATAAAAATTAATTTAATTTACACTAAGACTAATTTAGAAACCCAAAATAAGTTCCTACCTATTGAATTTATTAGAAATTTTTATGATATATATTTTCGTATCATTTTTCTAATTTGATCACCCTTGTGAAATCTAAAATATCAATTAAGCCTTTGAAAATTTCTAAAATTCTGAGCATTTGAATATACATAATTCTTTTTCAAATTTTCTAGTTGATCCTTTAATTTGTCATTTTCAATTTTTAGTCTATCATATATAGTCTTCTAATGAACATGATTTTGCTAAGGTAACTTTTAATTTGGTATTTCCTCTTTTTAATTTGTTTAAATTTCTAGAAATCATTTTTATGAACTTGTATAACTTTTTGGAAGGTAAGAAACGTACCTCACTTATCGTGTTATTCTCATAGTCTGGTGCTTCCCCTTCATCATTATTTTTTTCTGAAGTATCTCCCCCTTCATCAATACTCTCTTCTGAAACACTTTATCGTCTTCAAGTAGATATTTGGCTACTAGCAATATTTTGGCAATCTCCTCGGTCTTGAACTCTTCTGAAGATAAAATAATGTCCATCGAGGAGTCGGATTCTGCCTCTTTTGGTTCTTTGTGGAGTTCCAAGAACTTTTCACAAAGTTCTTTGGCAGATTCGTTGCAACAATTCTTTCAAGTTTTTGAGTAGGTAGCACATTTAGAAGATGAAACTCAGTCTTACCATTTGCCATAAATTCGTCGCATTGCTTGTTAGTCCAACAATGATTCTCGAGTTCTTTTCCATCTTTACTTTTGGGCACTTCAAAAGCATATTTAATTGTTAATAAAATATTAAAATCGGTTTTGAAAAATATCTCCATATGACGTTTCTAAAATGTGAATTCCCCCTCAAACACTGGTGGGTAGATGCTCGATTCAACCATAGTCTTGTTGCTTTAAACGGTGGTTAGTCCTCTTAAGGCATACCTCGCTCTGATACCAATTTAGTCCATTGCAATTTTTAAAGTTTGCAATAAAGTCCTGCCCTAAATTTAACCCCTTATTTCTCCCTATTTGATCACATCAGAAAACTAGGGAAAAAAAATATGAAAACAGATTAAAAAAATGGTGCACCTTAGCTGAGGTCCTGGTTTCCCCCATCTTGCCAAAAAGTAAAAATGGAAGAGTACACAGAATCTTATGTTTTCTATTAGTTAAACAAAGAATCTGAGGTCGACGGGGTCGGAGCATCCGAGGGATGAGGTACTACAGAAGAGTACACCGGTGGACGAGAAGGATACACGCGACACTTCCAAGGGACAAGAAGTCGGAGTGGAAGACTAATCGAGGAGAAGGCTAGAGTTGGGTTCGGATGAACTTAACTCTAGATGGTTTGAGAATCACTTAAGTGACTGGAGCAGTAGCCGGACAAGTTAACTCTATGTTGACTTGTCCAGACACCAGGACCAAGTCCAGGCGCCCAGACTTCAAGTGCCTGAACCAGTCTGAGCGCCCAAACCACCTTGGTACTGAGCAGGTGCCTCTTTGTCCATTGCGATTAATATAACTCTGGGAGTCCATGTCAGCAACACTCCATGTGCCCGAACTAGTCCAAGTGCCCAGGTGAGGATAAAAAGTTATCACTGAATCGTTGAAGAGCCATTCCAAAGAAGATAAGGAGCACCGTTGGGGAGCCCAGACCCACTCCAGGAGCCTGGAGTTTCAACGTTAGCCAGCAGTCAAACCCGACTAAAGGGTTATAAAAGCAGAGCTTGTTCTCCTTTTGGAACATACACACTTTTTTGTAATCTCATTTCCAATTATGTGCTTTTAATTTATGCTTTCAACGCTTGTACAAGGCTTCTTCACCTCCGAGGATTCGCTCATAGAAGGATATCGTAGTGAGCTTCATTGCCTTGGATTAGCAATCCTCTTATTGCAAAACCAAGTAAATCTGGTTATCTTATATTTCCTTTTTATGTATTTCATTTTACTTTAATTAAGTGTGTATTTGCTAAAGCCCAAAGATCGAGAAAGGTTAACTTTTATTTCAAGCAATTCACCCTCTCTTGTCAGCCGCATCGGGACCAACAATTGGTATCAGAGCAAGAATGCTTCAGAAGGAGTAACCCTCGTATAAAGCAAAAATGGTCGGAGCAAACATTCATCCACCAAAGTTCGAAGGAGATTTTGCTATTTAGAAGAAGAAAATGAAGGTATTCTTTAAGACCAATTTTGATATATTAGTAACTATTAATTATGATTTTGAAGTACCCAAAGATGTGAACAGAGAAGAAAAAGAAGAGGACTTGTGGACAAAGAAACAACAGACTGAGTTCATGGCGAATGGAAAAGCTAAATTCTATCTCCTGAGCGTACTACCGCCTCAATAACTTAATCGCATCGGTGCTTATAACTCTGTAAAGGAACTTTGGAAGAAATTCCTAAAACTACATGAAGGCACATATGAAACAAAGCTAGCCAAAAGAGATCTACTCAGAAATCAACTAAGCAACCTAAAATTAGAGAAAGGTGAGTCAGTTGCCCATCTTCACGCAAGGATCAAGGAGCTCATCATAGGGCTCTCAAACCTTGGAGAAATGGTAACTAATTGAGACTCTCTACAGTTTACTCTAAATGCATTTTCAAGAACCTCGATATGGTCGTCAGTAATTGATTCCTATTATATTTCTAAGGATTTGGAGGTAAGTACGTTAGATAATTTATTTTCAACCTTGGAACTTCATGAGTCTAAATGTACAGACTTAAAAGAAAATAACCCACCAAACCTAAACATAGCACTGAAATCAAAGAAGATTGAGTCAGATTCAGATTCCTCACCTGACATAGATCAAGAAGCATATATGGTAAGGAAGTTCAAAAAGCAATTTAGATCTAACAAGTTTAATGAGGTGCAGGCCAAGAAAAATTCAAGAGGCAAAAGAAAGATTAAATGTTATAGCTGTGATGCAGAAGGACACATCAAGAATGATTGCCCAAAGCTGAAAAGGAGGGAGAAAAAAAAGGGTCAAGCAAATCGAGTCACAAGAATCTGAAGGCAACATGGGATGAGCCATCATCAAAGTTTGAACTGGAGGAGTATGTCTGACTAGCACTAATGGTGAGTCACCAAGAGGAAAACATAGATGAAAGGGGGAGGTACTTCAGAGGGAAGCAGCGATGAAGGGGGAGAGGCAAACTTTGAGATCGACATGGTAAGTGAAGTATGTCTTCTTCCTCCTAACCAACTTTACGAAGGTATAAGATTAATGTCTAAATCATTATGTAAACTTAAAACTAAGAATATCAAATTAAAAAAAGGAAAATGTAGATTTGAAAATTATTTTAGCTAAAGTATGTCCATTAGAAGATTTTGATAGAGTTAAAAATGAAAATACAAAATTAACTGAACAAATAGAAAAGTTAAAATAAAAAAAATATTTTTCATATTCAAGCTCATATGCCCCATAAAATAATTTTAAAAATTTAAGAGGGTTAAATTGATATTTTAGATTTCACAAGGGTCAAATTAGAAAAGTGACTCAAAAATATATTCCAAAAAATTATCTTATTAATCCAGTAGGTAGAAAATTATATTAGGTTCCTAAATTATGCTTAGTATGATTAAGTTAATTTCCATGCATGCTTTAGATTTAATCTGCTTTAATTTTTAACATTACTTACAAAATTAATTGTTTCATAAACTTACTCTTCATAATTTGGATTGAATTTTTTTTATGATCCAGAGTTATGCTTTCTGTCAAAATAAAAAAATTTAAATTTTTTTTGGCAATTATCTAATTTTTATGAATTTTTAATCAAAATATATAATTTAAAATTTTAAAAAAATTCGAGATTAATTTTAAAAAAACATGATTTTTCAAGAAGTTAACGTTGTATTTTGGATAGTGAGAAAAATCAATAAGATTTTTAGACGATGGTTTCTATTTTTTTTAAACAAAATAAAAAATAACTCTATCTATGTAAAATATTTTCTATAGTTAAAATAAAAAGATTATGTGTATAAAATTTTTTAGGGTGTGCATCATCCATAGGAGTTGTGCAACACATTCCCCTATTACTATATATTCTGATTCAGTAGTAGATAAAGCAAAATAGTGCTATTTTTTACTAAACCAACTGACAAATGATGATCCAAGTAATTGACAACCACCGCTTGTACTTTTCTTATCGAGTTTGCAGCCGGCATAATCTGAGTCAGAATACCCTATAAGTTCAAAATTTTCTATCCTAGAGTACCACATTCCTACGTTGGATGTACCCTTTAAATATCTAAAAATTCTTTTAACATTATCCAAGTGTGATTCCTTGGCATAAGTCTAGTACCTAGCACACATACTGACTACAAATAAGATATCTGGTCGACTTACAGTTAGGTACAGTAGGATTCCTTGGCACAAGTCTGGTACCTAGCACACATACTGACTGCAAATAAGATATCTGGTCGACTTGCAGTTAGGTATAGTAGGCTTCCTATGGTACTTCCATAATGTTTGAGGTCTATATATTTTCCATTTGGGTCACTATCTAGGGTTGTATTGGTAGCCATTAGAGTTTTAATGTCTTTGAAGTGTTCCATTCCAAATTTCTTAAGCAATTCAAGTGTATATTTTTGTTAATAAACATAATTAGCTTCATTTGTTTGTTTGATTTGTAAACCTAGGAAGAATGTTAGTTGTCCTACTAGACTCATTTCAAACTCCTGTTCCATTAATGTAATGAATTCTTGTAATAGTTTCGAGTTAGTTGATCCAAATATTATATCGTCCACATAGACTTGGGCTATAAATAGATCTTGATTAATTATTTTTACAAAAAGGGTTGGGTCTATTTGACCTTGTTTGAAGCTTTTTGAGATTAAGTATGTGGTCAATCTTTCATACCAAGCTTTGGGGGCATGTTTAGGCCATACAGGGCTTTCTTTAATTTAAACACATGATTAGGGTATTCTAAGTTTTCAAACTTGGAGGGCTGACCTACATACACCTCTTCCTTAATCAATTTATTTAGAAAGGTTGATTTATCATCCATTTGATATAATTTGAATCTCTTATGGGTTACATAACTCAGTAACATTTTAATTGATTCAAGTCTAGCAACTGGTGCATAGGTTTCATCGTAGTCAAGTCCCTCAATTTGGCTTAATCCTTTTGCTACTAATCTGGCCTTATTCTAACAACTTCCCCTTTTTCATTTACTTTGTTTCTAAAGACCCATTTGGTTTTGATTATCCTTTTATTTTCTGGTAATGGAACCAAATCTCATACTTTATTTCTTTCAAATTGGGCTAGTTCCTCTTCATGGCTAAGATCCAAACTGGATCACTTAATGCTTCTTCTATTGTTTCAAGTTCGATGTTAGAGATTAAAACTATTGACTTAAGTTTTTAAAGGTTGATCTAGTTTGGACTCTTTGATCTGGGTCATCAATTATTTGGTCAAGTGAATGGTTTGGGTTAACCCTTATGGTTCTAGTTTGTTGTTCTTGAGGTTGATGTTCTTCTTCGTCAGTGCTACCTCTAACAAAGTCAATTAGTTGAATATGAGTTTAATTTCTTCTAGGTTCAGGTTGGATTCTTCAAATTTTACATTTATGGTCTCTTTGATTCTTAGTGTATTTTTGTTATATACTTTGTACCCTCTACTATTTAATGAGTAACCCACAAAAAATTCATTTTCTACTTTTGAGATAAATTTTCTTAAGTGTTCTCTTGTATTTAATATATAAACTGGGCATCCGAATACTTTAAAGTATTTGATATTGAGTATTTTATTATAATAGAGTTCAAATGAAGTCTTATTATGATTTTTATTTATTATGGTTCTATTTTATACATAGCAAGTTGTACTAATAGCTTCTGCCCAAAAGCATTTTAGAAGTTGATATATTCATTTAGAATTATCCTAGAGGCTTCAAGTAGAGTTCTATTCTTTATTTCTACTAATAATCTAAGATTTGGAACATGGAATATAGGAACTCTCACTGGTAAATTAATGGAGGTAGTAGATATGATGATTAGGAGAAAAATTAGTATTTTATGTGTACAAGAGACAAAATGGATAAGCGAGAAGGCAAAGATGATAGAGAACTCGGGTTTTAAGTTATGGTATACTGGAAAGAGTAAAACAAGAAATGGAGTGGGTATCATTGTAGATAATTTGTTAAAGGATGAAGTTGTAGGAGTAGTTAGAAAAGGGGATAGAATTATAGCCCTTAAGATAATAGTGGTGAAAGAAACTATGAACATAATTAGCGTATATGCACCACAAGTAGGATTAGATGAAGCTACCAAATCAAGGTTTTGGGAGGACTTAGATGAAATATTACAAAATATTCCACCAAATGAAATGATTTTAATAGGAGGTGATTTAAATGGGCATGTCGGAGTGAAAAATGAGGAATATGAGAGAGTACATGGGAGTTATGGGTTTGGCACGAGGAATGAGGAAGGGAAAACTATATTAGATTTTGCGATAGCATATGACCTTATATTAGCTAATACGTTTTTTAAGAAAAGAGAAGAACACTTAGTCACATTCAAAAGTGGGAATAATAAATCATAAATTGACTTTCTTATGGTTAGGAAGAAGAATAGAAAGATTTGTAAAGATTGCAAAGTCATCCCTGGAGAAAGCTTAACTACCCAACATAGGGTAGTATTGTTGGATATACGCCTCAAATATAATATCAATAGAAAGAAAATATATACAATTCCTAGAATTAAGTAGTGGAAGTTAAAGGATGGAAAACAAAATATATTTAAGGAGAAGGTAGAAGTACAAGCATTAGGTGAAATATGCGATGACTCTAATACAACATGGGATAAGATGGTATGAAAGTTAAAAATAGTAGCTAAGAGTGTACTCGGTGAGTCAAAGGGACATGCACCACTAAGTAAAGAATCTTGGTGGTGGAATGAGAAAGTACAAGAGAAAGTGAAGGAAAAACGAATAGCTTATAAGGAATTATATATTTGTAAGAACGAGGAAAACTTAAAAAAATATATAATAGCCAAGAAAGAAGCTAAAAAAGTAGTGAGTGAAGCAAAAAATGAAACTTTTGAATGGTTATATCAAAAATTGGATACAAAAGAAGGGGAAAGAGACATTTATAGAATAGCTAAAGTGAGAGAAAGGAAAACAAGAGATCTTAGCCAAATAAAATGTATTAAAGATGAATGTAATAGGGTATTAGTAAATGATGGAGAAATAAAAGAGCGGTGGAAGAGGTATTTTCATCAACTTTTTAATGAAGGTTTAGGTGACTAACTTAACTTAGGTAATTTAATTAGGTCAAATGAGCATAGAAATTTTAATTTTTATCGTAGAATTCAAACATCAGAAGTAAAACAAACTTTAAATGAGATGCACAATGGAAAAGCCGTTGGACCAGATGATATTCCGATAGAGGTATGGAAGTGTTAAGGGAAACAAGGTATTGAATGATTTACAAAATTATTTAACATGATATTGAAAACGAAAAGAATGTCTGATCAATGGAGGATAAGTACTCTAGTTCCCTTATATAAGAACAAGGGAGACATACAAAATTGTGCAAACTATAGGGGTATTAAATTAATGAGTCATACTATGAAACTTTGGGAAAAAGTAATAGAAAAAAGATTAAGGAAGAAGACCACAGTGATAGAAAATCAATTTGGGTTCATGTCTGGAAGGTCGACAATAGAAGCTATACATCTCCTTAGACAATTAATTGAAAAATATCGGGAGCACAAACAAGATCTACACATGGTATTCATTGACTTAGAAAAAGCTTATGATAGAGTTCCAAGAGAAATTATATGGAAAATTTTAGAAAAGAGAGGTGTTAACGTAACATATATTGAACTAATTAAGGATATGTATGAGGATGTAATGACCAGAGTAAAGACTTCAGGCGGAGTAACTGAAGTATTTCCAATAAAGATAGGGTTGCATCAAGGATCAACCCTAAGTCCCTATCTTTTTACACTAATTATGGACGAACTCACTGCGCACATTCAAGACACAATACCGTGGTACATGTTGTTTGCAAATGATATTATTTTGGTAGATGAGACACGTGAAGGAGTAAATGCTAAGCTAGAATCTTGGAGGGAAACACTAGAAGGGAAATGTTTTAAGCTTAGTAGATTAAAGACAGAATATATGGAATTTAAGTTTAGCAATATTAGAAGTAATGAAACAATTGTTAAGATAGGAGAGGACGAGTTGTCCGGAACCGAGAGATTTAAATATTTAGGATCATTTTTACAAAATGATGGAAGGATTGAGAGAGACGTCTTACATAGAATACAAGCAGGATGGGTGAAATAGAGGGGAGCGTCGGGTGTTTTATGTGACCATAAAGTACCTCTTAAACTTAAAGGTAAGTTCTATAAAACCGCTGTTAGACCTGCTATGTTATATGGAGCTAAATGTTGGGCTATGACTCGAGCACATGAGCATAAGATGAGAGTTGCAGAGATGAGGATGTTATGGTCGATGTATGGACATACGAAGATGGACAAAATAAGGAATGAGAGCATTAGAGAGAAAGTCAGAGTTGCATCTATTGAGGACAAACTCCGAGAGACACGTTTAAGATGGTACGGATATGTACTTAGATGACCAATAAATGCTCCAGTCAGGCGATGTAAAACTATGATAAACATGCATATCAAACGAGGAAGAGGAAGACCAAAAAAGACTTGGTTAGCAATAATAAAACAAGATAAAATTTATTTAAATATAGATGATGATATAATAGGAGATAGAGTTCAATGGCGTAAAAAGATTCATACAGCCGGCCCCACCTAGTGGGAAAAGCTTGGTTGTTGTTGTTGTTGTATTTTGTTGTGGTGTTTTAGGGCATGAAAATTCATGATGATAACCATTTTCAAGGAAAAATAGATTAAAGTTATGATTCTTAAATTCATCTCTGTTATCACTTCTAATTCGTTTAATTTTTTTTTCCTTTCTCATTTTTAGTTTGTTTGTAAAAATTACTAAACACTTTAAACATTTTATCTTTATTTTAAAATAATTTTACCGAGGTAAATCTCGAGTAATCATCTATTATTACTAGGCAATATAGACTCTCATTCATGGATTTGATTCCATAGGAGTCAAATAGGTCTAGTTGTAATAATTCTAGTATTGAATTAGTTTGAGTTTGATTAGTTGATTTGTGGGTTGATTTGGTTTGCTTTCCTTGTTACAGACATTACAAATTGTTGAGTCTAAGTTAGGTAATTTTGGTAAGTCTCTAACTAAATCATTTAATTTTATTAGAAAGTTCGTGTAGGACATTCTTCTATGTCATAACTAGATTTCTTCCTTTTGTGTCAAGTGATACTTAAGTGAAGAATTGGTTAGGTTAATTGAATAGATGTTGTCCTTTCTAAACTCTTTTAGATTTATGTTAGGGTTATCTATGTCTTTAATTAAACATTCAGAATATATGAACCTAACCTTATATCCAGAATCACACAATTGACTAATGCTAAGTAGATTGTATTTGAAATTATCAACAAGTAATACATTTTTAATAATAAAGTCAATTTTGAGTTCGATATTACCTATCCCAATTATCTTGAGTTTGTCGTTGTTTCCAAAGATAACTATTCCTAAGCTTTTGTATGTTAGTTGAGTGAACTTAGTGTGATCCCCAGTCATGTGTTTGGAACAACCACTATTCAATATCTACTTAGTTTCCTACAAAGGATAGGAATTGTTAATTTGGGTTCAATTTAGAAACTTAATTTAAGTTAACAAGAATTGAGTTATTTAATTATTTATGTTAATTCTTAATTTAAGTTTAATTTTAAATTTAAATTTTGATTTTAATATAATATAATATAATTTTAATTTAATTTAATTTATTGTAATTTAATTTAATCCTTAGTCAACTCACCCGATCTATATTTTCAATTAAGGTATCCTATAATTTTGTGAGATGAATTAGATTGAATTTTAGGATTGAGTTTAACTTTGTATTAAATTCAAGTTTAGCTTTGGGTTCAACAAATAAACATTCTTTGGTTAAACTTCTGAGCTATGGTGAGTCACCTGGACATCATTAGAATAACCATGCCTTCAAAATTTTTTAAATAATCCTATCCATTGAACTTAGTACAAAACTTTGGTACAACGGGTTAGGATTCATAAGGGGTAGCTTCAGTTAGTTTCACTAAGCCAAATGCACCAGGTCAAAGTCATATCTTCTTAGACATGCATAGACAGAGTTTCCTTAACTTACTATCATCCAAAACTTCACCAATACCGTCGGTCAAGTTAAACTTTTGTCCTTTTTTAAACTAGTCCTAATTATCCATCCGAGTATGTTTATTAATTTTAGAGGTGCCAACTAGTTTGGAGTCTCCCCCTGAATTATTGGACTTGAGTTTTAGGTTTTGGGTTTGTGTCGATTTGTTTTATAATTATGATAGACTTAGTTATAGTTTTGGTTTGATTTATTTTTTTTTATTTAATTTAGGTTTATGTCGATTTGTTCCATAGTTGCAATAGATTGAGTTTAGGTTGATTTTATTTAACTTAGGTTTATTAGATTTGATTTTATTCTTTTGGTTTAAAGTTTTAATTTTTGGAATTGAGGGTGAGTTATTTGATTTATTTTGCTTTATGTAGTGAATATTATTTTTTGGTATATAATATAGGTTAAGTCCTACTTACGTGGTTAAGCACACTTTCGGAACTCAGGCCTTAGTTTAATTTTTATTTTGAGTGATTAGAGATATAAATGTTTTATTAGTTGAACTAGACTCCTATCCAAGTCTAGATTTGTTGTATATCTCTCTTTGTGATCCAAGTATTAAATCAAGGTACTTAGATCGAGTTGTGAATTTTTCTCATAGTTGTTTTAGTTCAACTACTTCTCCTTTCAAACTGAAATTCTCCTTTTTAAGTGTTGCAATTTGAGTTGGAGTTTTAGATTGAATCGACTCGGTCATTGAGATTGATTTTAATTATTCGTTAAGTGTTTTATTTTCTAAATTTAGTTCATTTACTTGATTTTTATACAAGGTTAATCTCTTATGTAAACATGCAATTATTTTAAAAAAATTTCTTGCTTAAAGTAAATTGTACCTCATTGGAACCTTTAGAAATGAGTGCGGACTCATGGCTCGATTCGGGTTCGGACCCATCTTCCGATTCGCTTTCCGATCCTAGTCCATATGCCATTAGCATGAGATAGTTGGAGTTTTTGGTTCATCGATGTCCGATTCATCCGCAGACGATTCATCCCACATTGCTTTGAGGGCTTTCTTTTTCTTTAGATTTGGACAGTCATTCTTGTAATGCCCCTTCTTGTTGCATCCAAAACACGTGACGTTCGTCTTATTGATGCTGGAGTTGATCTTTTGCAGGTCCCTTTTAGTGAAGTTTTTCTTTCTCCTGGTGAACATCTTTCTTATCAGGTTTACTAAGTGTTCTTCATCGTCTGAGTCTTGGTCAGACTCAACTTCAGGTTCTGGTTTAGTTCTGGCTTTTTCTTTTGATGTTCCTGCAATAAAAGCAACACCTTTCTTGAGTTTAGCGTTAGTCTGTTCGTGTAACTCTAATTCACAGAAAAGTTCATCTAATTTCAATTTGGATAAGTACCTCGAAATCTTATAGGCACCCATGATGGATGCCCACAGTGCATTTCAAGGAAATGCGTTTAGAGTATTCCTTATTGTTGGGATTCAATCAAAGTCCCACATTAGAAAGATTTGGTAAAGATCATGGGGTTAAAAGAATGAATGATATCTCCATTGGCATGAGGCCTTTTGGGGAGAGCCCAAGAGTAAAGCCATGAGAGCCTAGGCCCAAAGTGGATAATATCATGTCATTGTGGAGATATGTGGACATCCTTTGGGCACAACAAATGGTATCGAAGCCATGGTCTAGACCATGTGGGGTGGCCTTGAACGAAGTTGAGGGTGAGCCCAGAGTAGGTTAGGGTGATCGGATGTTTGCGAGGAGGACCAGAGCATGTCAGAGTGACTGAATACTCGCGGCGAGGCTCGAAGTAGGTTAAGGTGACTGGATGTTCGCGGGGAACCCAAACTAGGTCAAGGTGACCAGATGCTTCCAGGGAGACCTGGAGTAGGTCAGAGTAATCGAATATTTACGGGGCGGCAAGTAGGTCAAGGTAACCGGATGCTTACAAGGGGGCCCGAAGCAGGTCAGGGTGACCAGATGCTCGCGGATAAGCTTGAAGCAGGTCAAGATTGACCGGATCTAGCTGCTTACAGGAAGGCGGATGCTTGTGGGAAAGGCCCCGAAGCAGGTTAGGGTGACCGGATACTCGCGGGGAGAATAGGAGCAGGTCAGGGTGACCAGATGCTCGTAAGGAGGCAAGTAGGTCAGGGTGACCGAATGCTCGCAGGGAGGCCCGAAGAAGATCAAGGTGACTGGGTGTGGATGCTTGCGAGAAGGCCCAGAGCAGGTCAGGTGACCAGATGCTCGCGGGGAGGCCAGGACCATAAGAGTAATTGTGGTCATTCGTTTGATGGGAGGATTGTTGGGGTTCAATCAAAGTCCCACATTGGAAAGATTTGGTAAAGATCATGGGGTTAAAAGGATGGATGATATCTCTATTGGCATGAGACCTTTTGAGGAGAGCCCAAGAGCAAAGCTATGAGGGCTTAGGCCCAAAATGGACAATATCATGCCATTGTGGAGATATGTGGACATCCTTTGGGCACAACACTTATAAGATCCCAGTTCTCCATCTAGTGGTCGATTGTGTAAAGTCCGTTGAAGATATCTTTTATCCTCGTGTGCAGCTGACTAGCAGTCTCACCTTATTTGCATTTTTATATTAAATAACTTATTTAAATATAGATCTCTTTTCGTTACCTTTGCGTCGTTAGTTTCTTCGTGTAGTTCTATGAGCTTGTCTCATAGTTTCTTTGCATTTTCGTGTTGGCCGACATGATTTAGCTCCTCCTTTGTCAACCCGCGCTGGATTGTGTTGAGGGTGTTGAAATCGATCTGAGCCTTCTTCTTCATTTCTGGATTCCAATTTTTTGGGTCCATTGGAATTCTAGCATTGTCAACTAGCACCTTGTACCCTTTGGTGATACTGAACCATTGGTCGAAGTCAGTCTTTAGGTACACCTCCATTCGCTTCTTTCAGTATGGGAAATTATCCTCATTGAAGAGTGGTGGACAAACGGTGTTGTATCCCTCGTTTTGGGCCATGAACCTTACTGAAAAAAGAAAACTAGAGGGAGGTACCAAGACTTGGTCTTGGATTAGTAGTGCTTGAGAAAAAAATAACTATAGATGACTCGAGTGGTGTTACACCAACTTCGAGTAAATTCGTATGAAAAAGATTTATTTGAAAAGGTAAATTTTACCAATTCAAATAAGTTTTGAAAATATGAAATCCAAAATAAAATGATTCCCTCGGTTTGATTGATGATTGCACCAATTCAGAGCAGAACCTCGCTCTAATACCACTTGTTAGATCGAGTCACACGTGATAGGGGAGGTGAATTATGTGATTTTGAAAAACTTATCTTTTCTTTTTAAAACTAAGATCAAAGTACGCAGCGGAAAACTAAGTTAGACAACGAATTAGAAAAGACACACAAGGAAGTACGCAAACACAGTTGATTTACTTGGTTTGGAGCCTGCAACGACTCCTACTCCAAGACCCAGGTCCCGTAAAACTATTGATGGGTAATCCACTAAACGTCTCTTCCGGTACCCTCAGAAGAGGTTATCGAATACAAGATCAAAGTAGGATAGTGTAACAACCTACACTTCCTTTTTACAAGTATGACAGGTAAACAGTAAATAAAAAATTCGTTACCAACACTTTAGAAGATAGGAATCTGAACAGGCTTGTGCATTGGTGTTGGTCTGCCAGCAGCGGTCGGATATCGCAGAGTAGTAGTGCGGCAACAACATATCGTAGTCGAAGCAGCAGAAGAATCGTAGAAGCTCAGTATCAAGTTCTATTTTTTCAGTGTCTTTGAAGTGCTAATCTAGGCCCTTTATATAGCTGAGTTAAACCTAATCCAGATCCACTGATCTTGGGATCAGGGTGTGACTTGACACTGATCGGTTGACCGATCCAGCTGTTCAGTCGGCCGAACCCTCTAAATCTGTCCAGCTTCACATCTAGATTCAGCCGCTCCGGATTGAGCCTTCGTTCGGTCGATCGATCCCGCCGTTCAATCGACTAATCCCTCTTTCCTTACTGGCTTATCTGGTCCGATCAATCTGCTCTAATCAAGTCAACTCTTATCCACCATTCGACCGACTGAACTTGAGGTTTGGTCGACTGATCCCTTGGTCGAGCCTTAGCCGCAAGCTGATTTGATCTCCGGGGTTTGGTCGACTGATCTAGACGTTCAGTCAACTGATCCCAGTATAATTCTAACCTACATAAGTGTTAGTCTTCCTGCAAAACAAAGTTAGAATAACAAATAATAAAACATATAAAGATAAGTTTTGATAGCCTTCGGACTATCTGGTTCTAACTTTGAGTTTCGTTGAAACTCTAGGTCGGATCGGCGCCTACTATTCCCTCTTCGGGGAACGTGTCCTCACCTAGTCACTCTTCTCCAGTGACCTACCTTTACTTACCAATTTGTTGTTGGTTGACTAGCCTCTTGACCCACCAGGTCTTCATGTCAGTTGTCCGGTCCCGCGGACGCAACTGGACTTCTGTCAATTTTCCGGTCACGCGGACCCAACCAGACTTCCTGCTAGATATTCGGTTGGCCCGTTGACCTATCTATACTTCACACCAGCTATCTGGTCCCGTGGACCTACCTGGATTTCCGCCTGGTGTCTGGTCCTTCGGACTCATCAATTCCTGCACACTCTGTAAAGCAGTTAGATCACAAAACACCTAACTTAACTCACTTGTCATTCATCAAAACCTAAGTTAGACCATCAGTGCAAACTGCACCAACACTTATTTCTAAATCATTAGAGATATAATATGCATCTACTAAGATTAACCATTCGGGAGTACTAGGAAATGAGTTAAGTGCGTACCTTAGCGAATCTCTATTATATTGGTTACCTTTTCTCTGAGATTTATGTGTCCGGTGATGAGTTCCTTGATCCTTGAGTGGAGGTGTGCGATGATTTCTCCTTCTAACCAGAGGTTGCAGATCTGGTTTTGAAGCAGGTCCCGTCTCGCGAGTTTGACTTCGGGCGTACCTTCATTAGCTCCAGGAACTTCTTCCAAAGTTCCTTTATTGATTCATAGGCTCTAATTTTGTTGACTTCTTGTGAAGGTAGCACGCTCAGTAGATGAAATTTGGCTCGTCTATTCGCTATGAAGTATGTTTGCTCCTTCTTAGTCCATTGATATTCTTCTTTGTCCTTCAGTGCTACAAAACCAGACTTCAAAATTAGTAATAAATCAAAGTCCATTTTGAAGAATACCTCTATCTTTCTTTTCCAAATCATGAACTCCCCCTCAAACTTAGGTGGGTAGATGCTCAGTCTGACCATCTCTTATACTTCGGTCGGCGGTTAGTCCTTTTGAAGTGACCTTGCTCTGATATCACTTGTTGGTCCCTTGTGACCGGTAAAAGGGGGTGAATTGCCTGAGAATAAAAATTAACCTTTCTCTACTTATAACTTGATTAAAACTAACACTTGTATAAAAAGAATTAACAAACTAATTAGGAAGAAAGAAGAGGCACAGAAGAATTTACTTGGTTTGTGATCAAAAGATTGTTAATCCAAGACGTTGAAAAATCTCACTAAAGTCTCCTTCAGGCGGAAAAACCTTTTACAACGTTGATAGCTCACATAGTAGTGGAACAAACAAAGAAATTGATTACAAATAATAATCTCTAGCTACTGGGATTAGGATTGTATTTATAACCTGAATCGGAATACCTGAAAGGGTTCCAGATACTTAGACGTGGATAGAATTTTATCCATGTTATATCAGATCGCAACAGGTGGCTTTGCGATAAACTTTCTGGTCTAAGCGCCCAGATTGGACTGAACCAGCTCGACCAGGGCATGAGCTCAGGGTGCGTTGGGTCCGAGCGGTCCGGGCGCCTAGACATAGTCCAAGCGCCCGAAGTCTGGATGCCCAGAATAGCTCCGGGCGTCGAAACCAAATTGAACTTCCGGTTAACTTTTCATCCAGGTCTTTCGCTCCAGCTTCACTCGCTTGGGTGATTTTGGTCATCCGAAATAGGGCCCACCCAAACTCATTTTCCAACCTTCTCAAACAACCTTCTACTCCGGCTTCTCGTCCTTCGGAACCGCCGCATGTTTCCTTCTCGTCCGCCAGCCTACTCTTCCGCACAGCCTCGTCCCTTGGACACACCAAGCCCGTCGACTCTCTCCTGTATCGTCCTTCTCGCTAGCTGCATCTTTTGCTCGACTTCCTGTGCTCCTAAGCTCCTGCACACTTAGATACAAGGATCAAACCACAACAGGGTCTAACTTGACTTGGTTGATCACATTAAAACTCCCATGAGGTACTTACATATTGAACTCTCTCAGTTCTATGGTCCACTTTATTAGTCGCCCGGATGGCTCTGGGTTGACGAGGACTCTCCCTAGTGTGTTGTTAGTTAACACAATTATGGGATACGAGAGAAAAAAAAGGCGTAACCTCTAAGCGGCGAGGACCAGTCCATACGCCAACTTCTCAGGACAGGTGTAGCGATATTCAACATCTTTCAATAAGTGACTCAAGAAGTACACTGACTGTTGTTCAGCTCCATTCTATGGCACCAACCCTGATCCGACCACTCACTTTGTGGACGACAAGTACATCCATAGTGGCTCGCCAGCGATGGGCTTTCTGTCGGTACCCCATGGTAGTTTTGATGTGATCGACCAAGTCAGGTTAGCTCCTGTTAGTGTTTAATCCTTGTGTCTAGGTGTACAGGAGCTTAGGAATATAGAAAGTCGAGCGGAAGACACAGCTAGCGAGAAAGAAGGCATAGGAGAGAGCCGACGGGCTCGGTGCATCCGAGGGAGAAGGTGTTGCGGAAGAGTACACCGACGGACGAGAAGGACGCACGCGACAATCCGAGGGACGAGAAACCAGGGAGGAAGTCTGCTCGAGGAGAAGGCCGAAAAATAGGTTCGGGTGAGCCCTATTCCGGTTGGCCGAAATCACCCTAGCAAACAGAGTAGCAGAAGAGCCAAAAAGGAGCTGCGGAGCTGCTGGAGGCACCTTCATTGGAGTTAAGGCACATCCTTGCCTTTCAGTAGGAAGGCGCCTTCAACCCACATGGAAGGCGCCTTCAACCTTGATTGAAGGTGCCTTCAATCTAGCAGATTTGAACGCTGCTGAGGACAATGTTTTATCCTCGGCAAATAAAGATCTATCTCTTGAAGGCGCCTTAAACCTCTATTGAAGGCGCCTTCAAGCTACGGATAAAATTCTACAGGGGTTATAAAAAAATCTCTAGACCTACAAATAGGTAACAACTTTTGTATTGATTTCCTATCCACTTTCTGAGCTTTCAACGAGTGTAAGAGGTTTCTCCGTCTTCAAAGAAGGAGATCTTTAGTGCGTTTACTTGTCTTGGATTAATAACCTCCCTGATTATAACCAAATAACTATTTTGGCCTCATTTTTTTTGTTGTTCAATTATTCTATTTTTTTTTGTACTACTAATCTGAGTTAAAAGTCGAGGAAGGTTTTTTTTAAACAGCTAGTTCACTTCCCCTCCCTCCGGCCTACCTAGGCTAGCAATTGGTATCAGAGCGAGGTTCGCTTCAGGAGGACTAACCGCTGAACGAAGCATACGAGATGACCGGATCAAGCATCTACTCACCGAAATTCGAGAGGGATTCTGCCAACTAGAAGAAGAAGATGGAGGTATTTTTCAAAACTGATTTCGATTTGCTTTTAATAATGGAATTTGGTTTTGTAGCACTCGAAGGCAAATAAAAATACCATTGGACCAAAAAGGAGCAGGCCAATTTCGTGGCAAACTGTAAAGCAGAGTTCTATCTGCTAAGCATCTTACCACCATAAAAAGTCAATCGGATCGGAGCCTATGAGTTTGCAAAAGAGATCTGGAGAAATTCTTGGAACTACATGAAGGAACCTCGGAGGCGAAACTCGCGAGATGGGATCTGCTCAGAAATCAGATCAGCAACATCAACTGGAAGAAAGTGAAACCGTTGCACACCTTCACTCAAAGATCAAGGAGCTCATTACTGGACTCACGAATCTCAGAGAAAATGCAAGTAACCGAGATTCGCTAAGGTACGCTCTTAACGTATCCCCTAAAAATACTGAATGAGCATCATTAGTAGATGCTTATTATATATTTAAGGATATAGATTCAACCACTTTAGAAAAATTATTTTCAACTTTTGAAGTCCATGAAATGAGATGTGCAGATCCAAAGAAAGAGTATAACATTGCCTTAAAGGCAAAGGCGGATGAACAAGATTCAAAATCTTCTCTCGATGATAATAAAACAACACTGATGGTATGTAAATTTAAAAAGTTATTTAAGACTAAAAGATTTAATCAAATAAAAAGAAGGATAAGATACTACCACTATAATAAAGAAGGACATGTGAAAGATAACTATCCTTAATTGAAAGACAAGAATAAGAAGCCGACCCAAGAGAACAACTATAAGAATATGAAAACGATTTGGGATGAAATGTCGTCCGAATCGAAAATTGAAGCCAACACCTGACTTGTGCTAGTGGCAAGTCACCAAGAAGAAGGAGATGAAGCAAGCTCGTCCAAAATGAGCATCGAAGCAAGGCTTGGTCGATCCCTTGCTTGGGCACCAAGCAAGGATGTGGCTGGCCCCTTTCTTGGGTAGGAAGTAAAACCAAAATGGGTGAATACGAGGTTTTATAGAGGCTACAACAGGGATCGAGAGGAGGAATTGGTTTTGGCCTCCTGATAGACTTGAGCTTCCTGTGTTCGACCCAAACACCCAACTCAAGTTCATCAATAATAACTCATACCACTAAAGAGTTATTATTGAACTACCGCACCAATCCCATATTACAATATGTGCTCCTACTTATCATGAGTGTGTTAGTCTCCCTGTGTTTAAGATATCATATGTCCGTTAATTAAATAAGTTACTGACAATTCACTTAATTAACATCTAGCTCCAAGAGTAGTACCACTCAACCTTATTATCATGTCGGACTAAGTCCACCTGTAGGGTTTACATGATAATCCTTATGAGCTCCTCAAGGGGACATCATCAACCTAGATTACTAGGACACATTTTCCTTTTATAATCAATAAGACACCATATAAATAATATTATTTCCCAACTTATCGGACCTATTGATTTAACTGAATAAATCTCACTCTTTGATAAATTAAAGAAATAAATACTAAGTATATGTGTTTGTTATTATATCGGGATTAAGAGTGCGCACATCCATAATAACAGAGGTTTTGTTCTTTTATGCAGTCAGTATAAAAAGAACAATCTCAAATGATCCTACTCAATACACACATAGTGTACTAGTGTGATTTTATAGTCAAGATAAACTAATACCAAATTACACTACAACCATTCCAATGGTTTGTCCCAATCCATCTTGGTTGTGAGCTACTTTTTTTTATAATTTATAAGGAACTGATAACATTATCTTCTGTGTGACACCATACACCATGTTATCTACCAATATAAATTAAATGAGCAACTGTATTTAACTAAATACAGACATTTGACCAATGTGATTCTCATTTCAAAATAAATGTTCATATAAAAAGCTAGACTTTTAGTATACATCCTAACAAACCCGACCCTCCGATCTGTAGAAAATTGAGACGCGGAGAGTCGGATACAAAATTACAACTCAATTTTGCCACAAGGAGCCCTAAGCTTTCATAGAGCTTAATAGATCAAATCTAATTCACTATAGATAATGATTAAGGTTGATACGTCGTTGTAAAAGCAACAGTTCATATTGTATATCATAGGATGATCTATCTACATAAATACTCATTGAGGATAGAAAATCAAATATAGATTAAGTGTTTACAAGCAATTGGGTGAAACCGAAGTCCTAGAATCACTTCACCCTTCACTCACTCCTCTTCTCTATCTCTTCCTTAAACCTCTCTCAACTCTTATTCTCTTAAGTTTGTTCGTAACTATTTTTGATTCTCTAGATAACCTATTTTATCATTTTGACTAATACTTAATTCACAATTCTTGTGAAACCGATATCTTAATTATTTGATGGCATCTCCTTACACTTATGAATTTACCACCATATCATACCTAAAGGATCAGAATTCACTTTTTGCGGCTTTCAGGAGGAGACACAGTGGCACCTTATCTTTAGGCATGACTTTATAACGGAGCTACGGAGATGGATCAGGAGTGGCTACACATGCATCTGAGCATGTCCACCTACATGAGGATGCTTTGAGTCTTCAGGCATTCCTACCATGAGACCTAGGTTTTGATGAAAGCTCGTCATCTTATTATTTCTTCTATAATACACTACCTATAATTGACAAGGAATAATTATTTATTTGTGGGGGTTCGGATATCAGAGAGTATCTTCGGGAGGCTACAACTTACAAGTGCACGTGTTTCGGGCTATTGTTTACTCGGACCTGATGTTGTATCAGGAATGAGTGGCACCCGAGACTTATATTATCCATGTTGACTCATATATATACCTTCACACATTTACCTATAAAAAAATATTTTACAGCCGACTTATGATTGAACGAAATGAATGTAAAGACTATCGGTCTAAAAAACAAGGTGTTATCACTCTTCTTAAACATTCCGTATCATCAATTTCATAATAAATTATAAAAAATATTTTATTCTAATACAATAATCCTAGAGAAGATTAGATGTCTAACAAAATATTTTACATCTACTAAAAAATTAATCTCAAAATTTATTAAAATAAATACTCATGTAAATACCAACTACATCAATTCATATATAAAATATAAAATGAAGTCAAATACATATTCATATAAATACCACCTACATTAACTCATAGATAAAATATAAAATGAAGTCAAATACATATTCATATAAATACCACCTACATTAACTCATAGGTAGAATATAGAACGAGGTAGAATGTGATGCGAAGATCGATACATGGAAGTAGATTGGAAAGGAAGATCGTTTCAGTAATTAATATTTACATTTCTTATTAAAACAAAGTTGATAAAATGAATTTTTAGTTTGAAATTTAAGATATTGGATAAAACCATTATCTCTTGGCTCAAACTCAAGAACATGCATCCAACAAATTCTTGTATTTTAAAAGTCGATAATTCATTAAGCAATCACATAGTCCCTGTTTATAATAGCAAAATAGAACACTAAATTAAACTGAAATGATCAATAATTCATTAAACTTTTACACAGTTTCTACTACAATTTTTTCCTTTTTAAGAATAAGATAATAGCAACTAGAATTCTAGAATTTCAAATCCCAAATGATGCAAACACTATATCTTATGACATGCTATCATTTATTAGCAAAATGAGTTTCAAATGGTGTTACCGAACTGAATTCACTGAACAAAATCCTCGTGGTAGCTGTCACTAATAACGGATACGAACCTCTCAAGCCAGGGGAGCTGGTGGAGGTCTTTCACGGTATCCATGTAAGAATCAGAACATCGAGGAGAAGATTGCGGAGAGTGGTGGAGGTCACTTAGGTCGATTCCTCCAGAGAGAAACCTTTGTACAAGCGCCAATTGTGCCCTTTCTTGCTCGGAGTATTCATCTGTCAGGGCTGGCAGGGAATCAAAAGACTCCCATGTCCAGAGCTCTGATCCGTCGGTCGAGGGTGTTGCAGAAGTCTCGGGATTGTTCCCGCCCCAAAAGGCACAATGACAGGTCTGAATGCCATTCCTATATTCCGCACCACACATGTAGCAGAACACATGCCCACACCTGCCGAGCAAAAGCAGAAAATTGAAGATGTCTGAGTTCATATCATGTCGAAAAAGTGTCGATCTACTTCATCTGAACAAGAAGTATCAAAACCAGAAAACACCAGTTTAAGCTTTATTCAACCTCTCCACATGTGCTAATGCTAATAAAGAAAGCACTGGAAAAGTTATGCATAAAAAAAACACAAGTAGGGCACCGAGAAACCCACGCCTAGCATGGGCCTGCAAACATGGCCGATCACGGCACAACACAACTCAATTAGGGCAGGGTCATGCTTAGCCATGGTCAGCCTGGACTTCCGTATAGAAATGTTTGTGTTATTCCTGAACACAAAGATGAACAATCCTCAACCAACTTTAAGAAACAACAGAAATCTGCTTGGTTAAAGCTATAGACTTCTTATTGCCTGAGAAAGGAATTGTGTAACTTTCTTTTACTGGTGTGATTATTTGGCGAGAAAAGAGTCAAAAACTCATTGCAGGAGTTTCATGTTCAGTGGCATGACCATAAGGGTATGTTGCATATTATCATGGTATGTTATGGATCTATTATGCAACACAAACCAAGCTCGGCTAAGTTTCTTTGACACCCTTGGGATGACACTAGTCTTAAGTTTCTTTGGCACGGAGAACACCTTAACACAATGTTGGATGGTCAAACACAAAGGCAACGATAGCAAAAAGCTAATCAGATGGCTATAATGTCCAATTCAAGATCAAAATGATGATGGGATAGTACATTTCAATACGTTAAATTTTAACCATATTGGCAGATGCCACTAGAGAAGTGATCCTTAAGAAACAAAGTCATAATAAAGCAAAAAAGAAAAATTAAAAATTAAAATTAAGACTAGTGGTGCAGCTTTTTGTACAAGGAAACTTCTTAAAAAGATAATATAACTTAAGACCTGAAAAATTACAACAAACAACATGAAAACAAATCTAAAACTGTCATTTTAAGGGACAATATCACTTCACCTAATGTTCAATTTGGTTTGAGATAAATCAAATCTAGATTTGAGAAAGGTTCAAAGTTGTTCACAAGTTCTTACAATTCCCTGTAAAACATAAAATTGAATTGCTTAGGCTATGTCTAATTGGAGTGAAGAAGATGGAGAGAAAGGAGGAGGGATAGGGGCAAAAGAGGGAAGGAAAGAGGAGTGATCCAGAGTTTACTCAAAAGTAGGGACTACAATTTATTCTTTCCTCACTCTTACAATTAAATGACGTGGGGATGGGACAAAAAAAAACCTTGTATATATGAGATGTACATGAGATGGATTTTTATGCTCTGCCCCCTCACTCCACTTATCTTGCAAATATATTAGTTACAATTTATATATTTTGTAGATAATAATATATATTTTACACTATATTTTTTGCCTTACCATAAACTCAACCCGCTTCTCACATGATCCAGAAGTGGGACAGAGTGAGAATGGGAAAGAAGAATTCTTCACATAACCCCTGATTTACCATATACTTCGTATGTAAACAAGGGATGAGAAAAGGCAGTTCAATGCACGAAGCTCTCGGTCTCGAGGAAGGGTCAGACTATATTGGGTCTATTGTATGTGATCTTACCCTGCATTACACGAGGTTATTTTCACAACTCGAACGACAGCAGCTTTACCATTGCATAAAGACTCCCCTTCAAGAACGGGATGGGAAGTTAAAAAAATGGCCCAACATCTAGTGGTGATCAATGGTTAGGGATGAATAAATGATACATTAATCAAGCATTTCCTTCTTTCTCTCCTACTCTATCTATTTTTGGGCAAAACCAATTTGGAGGAAAAGAGAGACAGAGGGTGTGTTTGGTTTGTGCGTTTTTCATTTTTATTTTCTGGAAAACGCACGTTTCTGAAAAATAGTGTTTGGTTTGCATTTTCTATATCTGTTTTTTAAAAAAATAGATAGCATTTTCGGGAAAAATAGAGAATGTCTAAAAGTCATTTTCTATTTTCTAAAAAACATGCATTTTTCAGAAAATGAAAATAAAAAACACGCAAACCAAACGCACCCTAAGGGATTCCTCCATAGTTTCCATCTCTCAGCAGCTTTATCAAAACAGGTAATTGCTCCTCAATCTTTCCCCTCCCTTCCCTTAGTTTCATTCTCTGTAATAGCTTTATCAAAATAGGTAATTGCTCCTCTTTCTTTTCCTCTCCCTCCCCCTCTATTTTGGCTTCTGCCCTCCGAGTAAACACTGCCTTAAAGATTTAAATTTTAAGAAACATTCCACTTAAAGTTAGAAACTAACAAATTTATCCTTTTGGTCAGGTAAAATGTTTATATTTGAACCTTTATCAGAAAAGCTATCTATGTTCCCTTTCACAAGCATGTCATTGGTCCTTGGGATACTGTCACAGTCATTTTGAAGTTCTTTCTCATTTTCTTCATTATTTTGCATTCATGTATCCATCAAAATGAGTATAGACCATAAGAACTTTCTATGAGCTACATTCATACAGAAAAGTAAAATGCTATGTAATAAAAACTAAAAACGCAGTTTAATCCTTGTTGATAGTCAGTAAATGTATTAAAGCATTTCTGATGATTTCTGAATGGAGCCAATGAGAAACAACCTTGATTGAGATTGCTCAGTTCAATGGTCTGTGCAAACATTAGTTTTCAATACCAATAGAAGAACATGGAGACAGCAAACATGCAAGTAGTCCAGTTAGGTTCTGAAAGTAACTACCCTTATCATATGCACAACACAAGAGAAATATAAAGATTTTTTTTAACAACACTATGATGATTCTCCAAATCAACAAGCTTACAGGTGCAAGTATTCTTACAGAGTTCAGACCCTGCAAGAATTTGGCAAATATAGCTTTAACGCTAATATGGTCTACATTAGGTTTTGTAATTAAAACTTTACTGTTTTTATGTTGACAACAATCTGCCTTGAAGGGTTGGCACAATTAACATATTGCCCATTTATCGCAATATATCACACTATATTTCTTGAGCATTGACAACCTTGGTCAGTCATTTTTGAAAATGAAGGGTTTGTGATCTAAATAATCGACCAAATCTGGTAAATCTAGATGCCAGATCTTGTTAGCAAGATGGAATAGAACAAAGAATTGGAGACAGATGAAGGATGTTAGGTTTTGGAGGGTTCCAGGGCAAGAATGAATTTTGAGGATAAGGTGAGTTACATGCCAAAGTCAACGGACTTGAATCAAGTACAGGAGGATTGAATTCAAACGGGGGTAAAATTTAAAGAGATTGGTTTAAAATGTTTGGGTTAAAGAGTTCACTTGTGGTATCTGTACAAAAAAACTATGAGGCACAGTCATGCCATGTGAATGAGAAAAATGTGTGGATTTAATCACAAGGGAAAAGAGAAACCGTGTTGCTCCAAAACATGTCCAATTTTCCCCTTAAAATACATGGTTCTGTCAAGCAATCAAGAATGAGAAATTTTGGCAATTCAACTATACTTATCTATGTTAGAAAATGAATTTTATCACAAGCATAGAGGATATACCAGCAGGTCATGTGATAACCCTCGTTTGTGTGCTGAATCATTTGCCCACATTGCTGGCAACGTCTATGCCTAGGGTCTTCTGCCAAGTCATTAGAACTAATATCCCTTGCATCTCTTTCAGATGCTGATAGGTTCTGATAATCCTCGCATGTCATCAAGGAATGCCATGGAACATGACAGTTGATACAAACATCTCTGTGACACTCTAGGCATTGAATTCGGTTGATATCTGATTGAGTTGAAGAACTTGCTCTAGATGACAAACAATGGCCAAGATGGAGTACTCCAGAGCAATTGCGGAAAGGGCAAAAGAATGTGTCTAAATTCTGAACATCCTTCATGGCTCTCTCTAGTAATCCATATCTATCAGATGAGAGAAATGACTTGCATTCAGTGGTTGAAATCAAATGTCTGCATTTTACTTGAGGGCACTTAATAGGAATCTTTGAACACCGCAATTCACGAACAACATATATGATCATGCAATCAGGACAAATTTTATGGGAACAATTCAACTTTAACATCTTTGAACTTTCCTTCTCCTCACAACACATGGGACAAATGTCAGCTGACCAGTCACCAATTGCTTCTCTGGCCAAACGCAATGGCCTCTCTAGTTCATAACTCGATACCAGCTGTATATCAAAGTCTTCAAGCTGCTCAACCAGCTCTAGGATTCTGTGTCCCAAAGCTATCAAAAGTTGGTGGCCAAGAATTTCTGTTTCTGCAATCTGTTAAAGAAATTAGACAGTCAAAATTAATAATCTCACCAAGAAACTAAATTTTTCCATCATAAAGAACAATTACAAACAATTTTCTATAAAATGGCCTATATAACAAAACACTTCATAAAGAAATGAGACGTGTACAGATTTATCTGTTACACAAGGGATCAAAAACAACATAAGAAGAGTAAAACAATTCATCCAGCGCGAAAATCAGGAGGACTACAATCTATGAAGAACTTAAATCGTGCTGTGATCTGGTAGAATAGTTTAATGTTCATTAACTACATAGGTTAAAATTAAATTAGATCAGCGACTACAGAAATATAACAAGATGTTCTTTAGATACAGTGAACAACAAATTTTTAACTTTCTGACCTGATAATACAGTTCTTCAGAATCAGTGAATGCATAGAGCTTTTTAGTTCCATTCTGGATAGCGGCCAATATACCGTCCATCAATGCCAAGTGCTCAGCTACCAAATTCTCTACATAAAAATCAAGTTTTTTCTGCACTTTAATTAGGGAAGCTCCAGCAGATCTTTCCATCACCACTCCAATTCCTGAAGCCTTAGATCCTTTACCCTGAGCATCTGAGGTGGATAGACCTTTAAAAAACATTCTTAGTGAGAACTCATCGAGATCATCTTTAGACCCTTCGGCTAAGGATTCCTCAGTGTCCTGCCACTCCTCTTCTTCTGTACAGCAGCTTCGAAATTCATCTTCCACGTCAGGATTATCCAATAAGCCATCCTCAACGCAATTCACTGTCTCCATTTCCGAATTAGACTAGGTATGATCCTTCTAAAGTTCCAAAAGAATACCGTACTTTCGCAACAACAACAAAAAAGCTAACTTATTATCGAACCTCTCGTCATAGGCAAACCAAAAAATCCCCGATTTTTAAGAGCTTGGGAAAATTACAGGTTTCAATTTGTCAGCCACTTTCTTCAAATCAATAACCAATCTAGAATCCTCACGAGAAGGAAATAAAAATTGAACTTTCAGATCGGCCACCTGGATCTCAAAACCAATTCATCCCGATCAACAGATCAGTAAGACAACAGCCCCATCATAGAGCTTCCATAGCTGAAATCAACGAGAGAGAAAATTAAAAATGGATCATGCCTGCTCACCTCAAATATTATAATCGGAACCCTAAATCAGAATCCTCCCAACAGCAAAGCAGCCCCAAAAGCGCATCGAAGGACAAAAGAGCCTCAAATCCGAGCAAAAACAGTGAGAAAAGCGGCCCAGAATCCCAAATTGGAGAACACCACCATGGATCCTTGCCTCCTTCGTCAATTGGCCGGAAGCACAGGTCCGGATGGAAGACGAGGTGACGCGAGGCGAAGCAGCGAGCTAGAGGAACGAGCAGCGAAAGAGAGAAGAAGCGAAGGAATCATTAATGCGATTGTAGCAAAAGCTGCGGCTTGATTATTCAATAGGAATATTTCATTTCACTCCCAAAGTTACCTTCTTCCTTAAAACACCCTTAAATTTTAAACTCATGAAATCCACCAGACGTTTTAAATACTTCCTGGTAAAAATTAAAAGGGGCGTCAAATTTTATAAATCATTGAAGAATGTCTTTTTTTTCAAAAATAAAAATCAAAAGACGCCACATCCGTGATTTTATTCTGATGTTATTCCTACTGTAATTTGTCAATAATTATTAAAATACGTTTAGGATGAATTTTAATGGAATTTAAATAATTTTATTTATGTTAATAAGGAGTATTTTTAACATAATAGATTTCGTTGAAAATTTTAAAATTTAGGATTTTATTATAACGTATAATAGTTATTAAAAATCTTTTATAAAATTATTCCATAGCTACCATAACAACCATATGGAAGATATTTTCAAGAGAATTTTATTGATAAGTTCTTCTGAATTATTTTTTTAAAATGTCTATTTGATTCTTTTTTTTTTAATTTATAGCGCTTTTTATTTTTATCCACACACATTTCATTGATTATAATTTTACATGAATACTATAAATAAATATTAAAATTTATATATTTGTTCAATATATATATATATATATATATATATATATAATTTATTAAAGTTTTTTCATAAATAAATTTATAAAACATATGTATTCATTTAGTCTAGTCTTGATTTAACTTATTTAGTTACGTTATTAAATAAATTTGGACATGTTATTATATAAAAAAACTTAAATATGACACTAATGCTTAAAACATTTATTAAAAAAAAATAGATCCATTATTTTAATAATCTCCTAGTGATATGATGGGATAAATATCAAATCTTGAGATCTTAAAAATTGACTTTGACTATTATACTAAAAATATTATGTGTCCATTTGCGCTAATTCAACTATATGGAATATTCAACTTTCATAAATATAAAATTTATCTTAAATTTATTTATTTTTTAAATTTAAGGAATAAAATTTATTCTTTAAATATTAAAATATTATTTAATTTAAGAGAGAGAAAAATAAAAAAATAAATTAGATAATGAAAAGTAAATATTATGTAGGGATAGAGAAAAAATAATGAAAAAATGGAAAAAAAATAATAATAATAAAAACTTTATGATAACTAATGTGAGGTATAATAAAAAATAATTATTTAAATTTAATAAAATGAATTATTTATTTTAAATTTGAGAGATATTATAAGTAAAACTAAATGTATTTATTTTTTATTATCCAGTTTATTCCCTAGTTACGTTACATTTGAAAGGCAAACCTTCTCAGTTCTGCCTCATGGCTTCTAAATCCCACTCTCGCAGATGGCTTCTTCCTCCGACGGCGGAGGCATCGGCATCGAGGGGATCCCTTCGAGGAGCCCCTTCCCTCGCTCGACCATGCCGCTCGTCTCTACCTCGCTTCCTCGTCGCCCCGCGACCACCGCCGTCCATCTTCGCGTTCCTTTGCAGCGCCGCGCCATTGACTCATCCGCGTAGTGGATATCAAGATCACAGACGCTCGCTTTAGGTATTTACAGAAAAAAAAATTGTTTCTTTTTAACATTCGCCTTCGCTTGTACGAAAATATAATTTTCCTTTTTTTTATATTTGCTTGTTTTAATTTCACTTCCTTAGCTACTCCAATCGCAATCAGTATGTGATTTGGGACTCGCATCTGGGATTTGTATATGGGCTATCAATGTGACACTGTGAAAGTATTGTCTTGTTCCTTTCTTTCTTTCTAACATATGGAGATTGTTGTGAAGATATTACTGTCTATGAGGCAACATGTAACAACCATTAGTAAAACAATGTACTAAGACAGTGTGTTTGCTATCTGTCATGCCTTTGGCATCCACACCGAGTTTAAACTCTAACTCAAAGGCATAGCCGCAAGTTATCTTTCTTGAGTGAATGTCCTGTTGCCTGTTTAGTTGGTATGAGTATTAATTATTAGTCTGAATATTTAGCAGGGCACAATTCGAGTAGTATGGTAAATTGTGGTTACTCAACTGGTTGCCATCCTACAGATAACAACTTAAGTAGTACATACTCCCTTCCAATTGATTCCCTTCGCCAAGTTTTGGGTTATACCTACTCTAATAGTAATAACAATTGTCGCAATTCAAAATGATTGGGATAATTGACTTGTTATGCTGACAGACATAAATGTGAAATGAAATGCTTAGCCAAAATCATTGAATCACCCATGAAAGTTTGGATGGTTATGCAATAGTAGATGAAGTGCATTTGCTTGTTATGATTGCAATTATCTGTCGATGACTTAATTGAAAGAGGATGGTTCTGCCATTTTGTTTGTTTAGCTATTGCACAATGGTTAGATGGAGAATGGTTCTGGCATAAGTCAACTGTGATCTGAAATTCCTTTTGTACTGAAGTCTCTAACTGTTATTTTTTCTTCTTCTCAAGATTCAAGTCCACCGAGTGGTGCGGTTTTTTTTTTACAAGGTTTTAAAGGGTATGCATATGTGCTACATGATTGCATAGGCAATTAGTCTTATAAAAAAAAACATTTAAGATTAATTGTATTTAATCCCGTCCGGAAGCTAAGTCAAATGGAGGGAGGGCAGGAATGTTGACGGAGGGAGGACTGGGAGCTAGAACTCGAAGATGAGCTGTAGACTTTGGATATTCCCGTGGGGGGTAGGGAAAGATGGTCGAAAGTGGTCTTCACGAGCCTGCTCACACCACATAAAGATGACACGGGAGCACTATGGCGAGAATCAGGGAAGGGGTCACTGGCGCAAGCACTCCGACGCTCAAGTTAAAAAGAGGGCAGAGCGAAAAGTGCAGGAAAAAAAGTAGAACTTTAGTAGATGTGTTTGTATGCACGCGTACCTGGCCAACAGAGAAGACCCTTTTTTATACTGTCTCTCATAACCTCCGCAATAATGAGACGTCAGAGAATGTCAAGTGTCAGAGTTTGTCGAATGATGGAGGATATAAGACAAACTTCCATTGGATAGAGGAAGGTTTCGTGACATGTAGTTTATCGGAATATTTCCTAGCAAATTATCGTTATTCTCTGACAAGTAGTTATGATTCCCTGATAGTGTTGTCTCCTAGCAATAGTCTGACCAACACTAAGGTCAGTCAAGTGTAGGCTAGGAGTAGGGATGGCAACGGGGCGAGTTCGGGCGGGATTTGACCAATCCCAGAACCTGCCCCACTAGAAAAAAATGGACCCGAACCTGAACCCGCCTTGCCTAGTTTTTCAACCCGCCCCGACCCTGCTTAAAACCCGATGGGTTCATAGTGGGTTGGCGGGTCCAACCCGCTAAACTTAAAAAACAATACAATTCAACAATAAGTTATTATTATTATATATTTTATATTATATAATATAAAAGTGAGGAGCTGAGTCCTGGGGTCCGATCGACGCTAGGGTCGATCGAGAGTAGACTAGGAGTTGCACCCATGAGAAATGATGGCCTGAGCCCTAGGTATCCGTCCGACGCTGGGGTCGACCGGGAATGGACTGGTAGTTGTATCCATGAGAAGTGATGGGTTGAGCTCTAGGGGTCCTGCCGGCATTAGGGTCGACCGGGAGTAGGCTGGGAGTTGTGCTCATGAGAAGTGACGGGCTGACCCTGAGGGTTCGGCCTGCGCTGGGGCCGACCGGGAGTACACTGGGAGTCATGCCCATGAGAAGTGAGGGGATGAGCCCTAGGGATTTGGTCGATGCTGGTGTCGACCGGGAGTAGATTGGGAGTTGTGCCCATGAGAAGTGATGAACTGAGTCCTAGGGGTCCGGCCGACGTTGGGGCTGACCGGGAGTAGATTAGGAGTTGTGCCCATGAGAAGTGATGAGTTGAGCCCTGGGAGTCTGACCGACACGGGGGTCGACCAGGAGTAGACTAGGAGTTGTGTCAATGAGAAGTGATGGGTTGAGCCTTAGGGTCCGGTTGACACTTGGGCTGACCGGGAGTAGGCTGGGAGTTGTGTCCATGACAAGTGATGGGTTGAGCCCTGGGGTCCGGCTAGTGCTGGGGCCGACTAGGAGTAGACCAGGAGTTGTGTCAATTAGAAGTGATAGGTTGAGCCTTGGGTCCGGCTGGAGTTGGTGTTGGAGTGTATACTGAAAGCCTAAGCTTCTGTAAACATTTATTTTGAATAAAGAATCACATTTGGTCAAATTATCTACAATTATTTGTAGTTGTTCAATTAATTTATATTGTAGATAACATAGTATGTGGTGTCATATACAAAAGATGATGTTATCAGTACCTTATAAATTATAAACAGTAGTTTACGACCAAAATGGAAAGGAACAAACCATTGGAAGGTCGTAGTGTAATTAGGAATTAGTTTATCTTAACTATATAATTACACTAGTACACTTAGAGTGTATTGAGTAGGACCATTAGAGGTCGTTTCTTTTATACTGACTTTATAAAGGAACAAAGACCTCAGTTATTGTGAAAGTGTGTGCTCTTAATCCTAATATAATAACAAACACATATATTTGATATTTATTTCTTTAATTTATCAATGGGTGAGATTTAGTTCGATAAATCAATAAGCCCGATAAATTGGGAAATGATATCACTTATAGTGTGTGTTGTTGATTATAAAAGGAAACTGTGTCCTAGTGATCTAGGTTGATAATGTCCCCAAGATGAGCTTATAAGGATTGTTATGTTAAACCCTGCAGGTGGACTTAGTCCGACATGATGATAAGATTGAGTGGTACTACTCTTGGACTAAGATATTAATTAAATGAGTTGTCAGTAACTCACTTAATTAGTGGACATTCGACATCTTAAACACAGGGAGACTAACACACTCATAATAAGAAGGAGCCCAAAAATGTAATTTGGGATTGGTGCGGTATTTCAATAATAGTTCTCTAGTGGAATGAATTATTATTGATAAAATTAAGTTGTGTGTTCGGGGCGAGCACGGGATGCTTAATTTTATCGGGAGACCAAAACCAATTTCTCCTCTCGGTCCCTATCGTAGCCTCTTATTTATAGAGTACTATACCCACCTATACCCACCTTCATACCCATGATATAGGGGCCGGCCAAGCTAGCTTGTGCATCAAGCTAGGGTCGGCCAAGCCTTGGTTCATGGGTGGGCCTGCCCTAGCTTGAACCCAAGCTTAGGTGGCCGGCCACCATTAAATTAAAAAGAATTTTAATTTTAAATTTTTCTTATGTGAAAGATATAATTTATTGCAGAGATTTAAAATTAAAATATCTCTTTAAAAAGGATCTACAAAAGATTAAAGAAAGAGATTAGATCTCTTTCCTTATTTGTAGATTGGAAAGATATTTTATTTTTCTTCTTTATAAATTATTCACATATAGAAAAATTAAAATTATAGAATTTTTTTTTTTATCAACCATGAAGGGATTTTAAAGGGAAATTTTATTTTTTTAAATTTTCAAAGACATAAGGAATTTTAATTGTTGATTGAAATTGTCTTGTTTGCTCTTATTGATGTGGCCGGCCAAGACATGAAGGTTTAGGAAATTTTGTTTAATTTTTCTTAATTAATTCATGTCAAGGAAAATTAAGAAAATTTTATTGTAATTAAATTTCCTTATTTACCAAAGCTAAGAATTATAAAAGAGGGGGTTGGGTGCCCTCATGACACACAACTTTTATTATTCTTCTCCCTCTTTTCTTCTTTGGTGTGGCTGGCCTCATCCTTTCTCTTCTCTCCATCCTTGTGGCCGAACCTCACATCTTCTTGGAGATCAAGTGGTGGCCGGATTCTTGCTTGGAGAAGAATGAGAGAAAGCTTGTATCCCTTGGAGTATTGGTGGTGTTTTCTCTTCATCCTTGGAGAAGCTCTTGTTGTGGTCGAACCTTGCAAGGAGGAGAAGAAGGTGCTTTGGTGGTTTTTCATCTCGGAAGATCGTTGCCCACACAACGTCCGAGGTTAGAAGAGGAATACAGTAGAAGACCTAGAGGTTTTTACTTGCAAAAGAAAAGGTATACTAGTATTTAATTTCCGCATCATACTAGTTTTATCTTCATGTAAAAATATCAAATACAAGAGGCATGCGATTCTAGTATTTCGAATTTGTTTTCGATGATGTGTTTTTTGTTTTTCTTTTCCTTGTGATTTGATTGTTCTTTTTGGTTGACCTAAAGTTATTTAAGGAAATTAAATATTAACTTTCCTTAAAAGACTTTGTCTAGGCAGTGGTGGTTGTTCCCATATCCAAGAAGGCCATGTGCCTCGCCATGCAGTCCTGGAAGCCAATTTTGGAAACTAATATTTAATGAAATTAATAACCTAGGTGATTTGGATCGAACGTGTTAAGTTCCGCAGGAGATCCAAATCTTAATCTAAAAGAACAAATAGATTAAACTTTGGATCAAACGTGTTAAGTTCCGCAGGCGATCCAAGTTTAATTTAAAAGAACACATGGTAGCTAGGAAAAGGTTCAGACCTCTGTACAAAATTTTTGTACAGTGGAACCATTAGGTTTTCCGAGTAGCAACCAACAAGTGGAATCAGAGCTAGGGTTTTGCCTCTGTGTATTTGGTATTAGTTTAATTATACACATGTCATACATAATTTAAGCAGGTTAATAGTAGGATGTGCTATCTTTGTGGATGCAGGATCCAACTATTATGGCTTATAGTTTTTTTATGTGTGTGATTGGACCCTTGGACATGTCAAGGGCATTTATGTGTGTGCATGATTGTATTATAAAATACAGCAGGAGCTGTATTTAGTTTTATTAGGATTTTATTTTTGATCTAGTTACATGTACATTCCTTTTATGGAATATAGGATCGATGGATGTAAATTTTTATTTTATGTTCGATCTAGTTTACATATGCATTCCTTCGAGGAATATAGAATCGAAAAATGTAAAATTCTATTTATGTCGCGGATCGAATCTTGCAAGGCGTGGAACCTTTTGAGGACCAGAGGCGCAGCGGAACAAGAAGCAAGATGGATGCGACAACTAGACCCGGTGGTAGTGGCCAAAGATGACAGCAGCTAGGGTTGGCGACACACGGAGGACAACAATAGATAAAAGCCATAATAGTTGAAAATTAGTTTTTCTATTTATTGCTTTTATATTGTGTTGTGTGTGTTAGTATACATGTTTAGTAGGCTAGCATAGTTAAAATTCCTCATTTATAAATAACTAAGTGGGAGAGGGATTTTAAATAAATTTCATGGTCTCCATTACTGGTTTGTAAGTGATGCAAACAAGCTTGCGTGTTGGCTCTGAGTGCCTTCCTCCATATCGGATGAGCTTGTTTGTGGATCACTAGAACAAACTTCCATTTTGGATGACTATAGGAAGTTAATTAAGAGCGTGTGATCTTCCCCATCGGAAGGGGCACAATCTTATTAATGGACTTAGTGTCAAGTAATGGTGTACACTTAGGCACGTCTAATAGTATCCTCTCTATCGGAGTCGCTGCTATTATTCGTGTGACAAAAGGATACCAACTATTAATTTTATTTGTCAAAAAGTTAGGTTGACAAGATAATAAAATTAATGGGTTTAACCCTCCTTTTACAAATGTTGAATTTGTATAGGTCCACACTATCGTGGCATACAAAATTCACGGTGTTTTGAGGTGTTGGTTAATTTAAAATAGTATTGTTTGAGGAATCAATATTATTCTAAATTTAGAGTTCTGACCAAAAGTTATTTGTGATTCTTAGGATGACTTTCAACCCACTGGCCATCATACTAAAAGAAAATAGACTTACTGGTCCTAACTACATAGATTGGAAAAGGAACCTGGACATTGTTCTTACTGCTGAAAGCTATAAGTTTGTACTGACTGAGCCTTGCCCTGATGCACCCACTGGGGAATCTACCCAAGAGGAGATTGAATATCATAGGAAATGGGTAAAAGCAGATGAGATGCGCGCGGTGTTACATTTTGGCTTCAATGTCAAATGTATTGCAACATCAGCATCAAGATTTACCAACAACTTATGATATTATGAATAATCTCAAGGAACTCTTTGGTCATCAGGATCGGGCTTCTAGGCAAGAAGCCATGAGAAAGATAATGACAGCCACCATGCAAGAGGGTACTCCTGTGAGGGATCATATCCTAAAGATGATGGCTTATCTGAACGAAATACAGATCCTTGGAGGAGAAATTGATGGGGAAACCCAGATCGATATGATCCTCCAAACACTACCTAGAAGTTTTGAGCAATTCCGCCTGAATTACAATATGAACAAAAGGGTATATTCATTGGCGGAACTACTGACAGAACTTCAGGCAGCAGAAGGTTTGTTTCGTCACAATTCTCATATTCACTATGCTGAAAATGGTTCTACTTCTAAACCGAAAGGAAAGAAGAAGAAGAAACAAGTTGGTCCAGCAAAGAAAGTGAATAAATCTCATAGTACAGGACCTAAAGCTGGAAAGAAGAAGTCGAAGGGCAAGTGCTTCATCTGCAAGCAGTCAGGGCATTGGAAGGCGGACTGTCCTCGTAGGAATCAAAACAACAAAGGTATATCTCATGCTCTAGTTGTTGAAACATATTTAGCGGTGTTATCTACCAGCACCTGGTATGTAGATACGGGAGCCACTGATCATGTATGCAATCCTTGCAGGGTTCCAGGAAATCCGACGACTAACTGAAGGAGAGATTACCGTCTACATGGGCAATGCTACTAAGGTGGCGGCTGTTGCAGTGGGAGACGTCTACTTATCTTTTAATAGAAATAGAAATTTGGTTTTAAGAAATTGTCTTTATGTACCCAGTTTTAGAAAGAATTTAATTTCAGTTTCTAAACTATTTTTAGATGGATATTCAGTTTCCTTTAGTAACGACGTAGTTATTAAGAGAAATAAAGTAATTATCTGTTCTGGTGCATTAGTTGGCAATTTGTATACTTTAAATCCAATTTCTCCCACAAAGCATAATATGGAAATTAATAACACATCTTCTAACTCAAATAAGAGAAAAGAACTTTCGGAAATGAACCAAGCATATCTTTGGCATCTAAGGCTTGGTCATATTAACTTAAGTAGGATTCAGAGGCTTATAGCCGATGGACTCTTGGGTTCATTAGAGTTGGAAAATTTTCCAACTTGTAAATCTTGCTTGGAAGGTAAAATGACCAAGAGGCCTTTCAAGGCCAAGGGGTATAGAGCCAAGGAAGTGTTAGAATTGGTTCATTCTGATTTGTGTGGTCCTATGTCTGTCCAGGCAAGAGGTGGTTTTGAATATTTTGCCTCTTTTATAGATGACTATTCAAGATACGGATACATTTACCTAATGCGCCGCAAGTCCGAGTGCTTTGATAAGTTCAAAGAATACAAGGCTGATGTGGAGAAACGACTAGATAAAAGTATCAAGACACTACGGTCTGATCGTGGTGGCGAATACCTCTTAGGAGCGTTTAGGAATTACTTATCAGAGGTCGGGATTCAATCTCAACTGTCCGCATCTGGTACACCCCAACAGAATAGTGTGGCAGAACGAAGGAATATGACTCTTATGGAGATGGTTAGATCGATGATGAGTTATTCAGAATTACCAAATTCGTTTTGGAGACACGCTCTGGAAACGACAGTGTACATTTTGAACTTAGTACCTTCTAAATCAGTTTCTTCTACTCCCACAGAATTGTGGAATGGGCGAAAGCCCAGTCTAAGACATATTCGGATTTGGGGTAGTCCAGCACATGTGCTGAAACCAGATGCTGATAAGTTAAAATCTCGTATAGAAGTTCGTGTGTTTGTGGGGTATCCCAGAGGAACGAAAGGTGGTTTATTTTATAGTCCTAAAGACCAGAAGGTCATTGTTAGCACCAATGCCCAGTTTTTAGAAGAAGAATATATAATGGATCACAAGCCCAGTAGTAAAGTTGTTTGAGAAGAACTTAGAGAGGACACGTCTACCTTAGTACCAACAGTACAAGATGAAGTACCACAAGAGACTGCAACACGTGTAACACATGATACAAACAACAGACAGTGCCTCATCGTAGTGGGAGGGTTGTAAGCAACCTGATAAATTCATGTTTTTGGGAGAGTCTTCGGATTTAATCCCGGGTAAACATGAACCTGATCCCCAAACATATGATGAAGCACTCCAAGATATAGATGTAGTATCTTGGCAAAAAGCAATGAATTCTGAAATAGAGTTTATGTACTCTAATAAGGTATGAGAGCTTGTAGAACCACCCGATGGTATAAAAGCCATTGGATGCAAGTGGATTTACAAAAGGAAAAGAGGGACAGACGGGAAGGTAGAAACCTTCAAAGCTAGGCTTGTTGCGAAAGGGTACACTCAGAAAGAGGGAATCGATTATGAGGAGACCTTTTAATCGGTAGCCATGCTTAAGTCTATCCGGATACTCTTATCCATTGCTGCTCATATGGATTATGAGATTTGGCAAATGGATGTCAAGACAGCTTTTCTTAATGAAAGTCTTGAAGAGAACATCCATATGAAGCAACCAGAAGGGTTCATTGAAAAAGGCAAAGAGCATCTAGTGTGTAAGCTCAATCGGTCCATT
Organism: Zingiber officinale; assembly: GCF_018446385.1. Classification (NCBI taxonomy): domain Eukaryota; kingdom Viridiplantae; phylum Streptophyta; class Magnoliopsida; order Zingiberales; family Zingiberaceae; genus Zingiber; species Zingiber officinale. The sequence continues at coordinate 29,901,092 of NC_056001.1, forward strand.
TATGGACTGAAGCAAGCTTCAAGGTCTTGGAACATCCGGTTTAATGAAGTAATCCAGTCATATGGATTTATTCAGTGTCTGGATGAGTCTTGTGTATACAAGAAGTGTAACGGAAACGTGGTGGTATTTCTTGTACTATACGTAGATGATATTTTGTTAATTGGCAACAATGTCAAGGTATTATCGGACGTAAGGGTATGGTTGTCCAAACAATTTGATATGAAGGACTTAGGAAATTATGCACACATTCTTGGGGTCAAAGTTATAAGGGATCGCAAGAAAAGAATGTTGTGTCTGTCCCAAGCTTCATATATAGATACAATCCTTGCTCGTTTTAGTATGCAGGATTCCAAGAAAGGTTTCTTACCTTTTAGGCATGGAGTAGATCTATCTAAAGAAATGTCTCCGAAGACATCAAAGGAGATAGAGGACATGAAAGCAGTTCCTTATGCTTCGGCTGTAGGAAGCCTAATGTATGCAATGCTATGCACGAGACCTGATATCTATTTTATCGTGGGCATGGTTAGCAGATATCAGAGTAACCCTGGACAAGGGCATTGGACTGCGGTAAAACATATATTAAAGTACTTGAAAAGGACTAGAGATTATATGCTAGTTTACCAAGCAGACGATTTGCTCCCTGTGGGTTACACGGATTCAGATTTCCAATCAGATAGGGACAACAGTAAGTCTACATCAGGTTATGTGTTTACTTTAGGAGGTGGAGCCATTGCATGGAGGAGTGTTAAGCAGAAATGCGTTTCGGACTCAACCATAGAAGCTGAGTATGTAGCAGCCTCTGAGGTAGCTAAAGAAGCAGTATGGCTCAGGAACTTTCTAATGAACTTAGATGTGATTCCTGGTTTGCCCAAAATCATCACAATTTATTGTGATAATAGCGGTGCAGTTGCAAACTCGAAGGAACCACGAGCTCATAAGGCAAGTAAACATATAGAGCGCAAGTACCACATGATACGAGATATCGTGAAGCGAGGAGAAGTTGTCATCGCCAAGATTGCATCAGCAGATAACCTGGCAGATCATTTCACTAAGGCCCTTCCGACAAAAGCTTTCGATCGGCATGTGGAGGGAATGAGAATCAGATGTATGGCAGAAGATATGGCAGCTTAGTCATTAGTAGAAGTGGGAGATTGTTGGAGTGTATACTGAAAGCCTAAGCTTCTGTAAATATTTATTTTGAATAAAAAATCACATTTGGTCAAATTATCTACAATTGTTTGTAGTTGTTCAATTAATTTATATTATAGATAACATAGTATGTGGTGTCACATACAGAAGATGATATTATCAGTACCTTATAAATTATAAACAGTAGCTCACGACCAAAATGGAAAGGAACAAACCATTGGAAGGTAGTAGTGTAATTAGGAATTAGTTTATCTTAACTATATAATTACACTAGTACACTTAGAGTGTATTGAGTAGGACCATTAGAGGTCGTTTCTTTTATACTGACTTTATAAAGGAACAAAGACCTCAGTTATTGTGAAAGTGTGTGCTCTTAATCCTAATATAATAACAAGCACATATATTTGATATTTTTTTCTTTAATTTATCAATGGGTGAGATTTAGTTCGATAAATCAATAAGCCCGATAAATTGAGAAATGATATCACTTATAGTGTGTGTTGTTGATTATAAAAGGAAACTGTGTCCTAATGATCTAGGTTGATAATGTCCCCAAGATGAGCTCATAAGAATTGTCATGTTAAACCTTGCAGGTGGACTTAGTCCGACATGATGATAAGGTTGAGTGGTACTATTCTTGGACTAAGATATTAATTAAATGAGTTGTCAGTAACTCACTTAATTAGTGGACATTCGACATCTTAAACACAGGGAGACTAACACACTCATAATAAGAAGGAGCCCAAAAATGTAATTTGGGATTAGTGCGGTAGTTCAATAATAGTTCTCTAGTGGAATGAATTATTATTGATAAAATTAAGTTGTGTGTTCGGGGCGAACACGGGATGCTTAATTTTATCGGGAGATCAAAACCAATTTTTCCTCTCGGTCCCTATCGTAGCCTCTTATTTATAGAGTACTATACCCACCTATACCCACCTTCATACCCATGATATAGGGGCCGGCCAAGCTAGCTTGTGGATCAAGCTAGGGCCGGCCACCCATGAACCAAGGCTTGGCCGGCCCTAGCTTGAACCCAAGCTTAGGTGGCCGGCCCCCATTAAATTAAAAAGAATTTAAAATTTAAAATTTTCTTATGTGAAAGATATAATTTATTGCAGAGATTTAAAATTAAAATATTTCTTTAAAAAAGATCTACAAAAGATTAAAGAAAGAGATTATATCTCTTTCCTTATTTGTAGATTGGAAAGATATTTTATTTTTCTTCTTTATAAATTATTCACATATAGAAAAATTAAAATTATAGAATTTTCTTTTTATCAACCATAAAAGGATTTTAAAGGGAAATTTTATTTTTTTAAATTTTCAAAGACAAATAAGGAATTTTAATTGTTGATTGAAATTGTCTTGTTTGCTCTTATTGATGTGGCCGGCCAAGACATGAAGGTTTAGGAAATTTTGTTTAATTTTTCTTAATTAATTCATGTCAAGGAAAATTAAGGAAATTTTATTGTAATTAAATTTCCTTATTTACCAAAGCTAAGAATTATAAAAGAGGGGGTTGGGTGCTCTCATGACACACAACTTTTATTATTCTTCTCCCTCTTTTCTTCTTTGGTGTGGCTGGCCTCATCCTTTCTCTTCTCTCCATCCTTGTGGCCGAACCTCACATCTTCTTGGAGATCAAGTGGTGGCCGGATTTTAGCTTGGAGAAGGAGAGAAAGCTTGTATCCCTTGGAGTATTGGTGGTGTTTTCTCTTCATCCTTGGAGAAGCTCTTGTTGTGGTCGAACCTTGCAAGGAGGAGGAGAAGGTGCTTCGGTGGTTTCTCATCTCGGAAGATCGTTGCCCACACAACGTCCAAGGTTAGAAGAAGAATACGGTAGAAGACCTAGAGGTTTTTACTTACAAAAGAAAAGGTATACTAGTATTTAATTTCCGCATCATACTAGTTTTATCTTCATGTAAAAATACCAAATACAAGAGGCATGCGATTCTAGTATTTCGAATTTGTTTTCGATGATGTGTTTTTTATTTTTCTTTTCCTTGTGATTTGATTGTTCTTTTCGGTTGACCTAAAGTTATTTAAGGAAATTAAATATTAACTTTCCTTAAAAGACTTTGTCTAGGCGGTGGTGGTTGTTCTCATATCCAAGAAGGTCATGTGCCTCGCCATGCAGTCCTGGAAGCCAATTTTGGAAACTAATATTTAATGAAATTAATAACCTATGTGATTTGAATCGAACGTGTTAAGTTCCGCAGGAGATCCAAATCTTAACCTAAAAAAACAAATAGATTAAACTTTGGATCAAACGTGTTAAGTTCCGCAGGCGATCCAAGTTTAATTTAAAAGAACACATGGTAGCTAGGAAAAGGTTCAGATCTTTGTACAAAATTTTTGTACAGTGGAACCATTAGGTTTTCCGAGTAGCAACCAACAGTTGGGGCCAACCGGGAGTAGATTGGGAGCTGCGCCCATAAGAAGTGATGGGCTGAGCCTTGGGAGTCCGGTCGGCCCTGGGGCCGACCACCAAGAATAGACCCGAGTTGTGCCCTTGAGAAGTGACGAGCTGATCTCTGGGGTTCGGCTGACATTGGGCCGATCGGGAGTAGACTGGGAGTCTTGCCTATAAGACGAGGGAGTCAAGTCCCGGAGAAAATAGTCTATTCGGACACATACTCCCCACCCTTATTTGTTGTCTCCTCTTGACTTTTGACCGTCATATCATCTTTATTATTGATCTCACACTATCCCTAGGGCTATCCACTATAGGCCGGATTCGTATTCATACAATTAAGTTTTCAGATTAATCAAAATAAAAGTCCATATAAAATGATTTACACTTGCATGCCCTGTACGTAGGCGTTTGTTGATGCTTATGTGAGAAATTATTCTTTAATAAATTTAACATTGATTGCTTTAATAAAATCATAATTTAAATAACGGTTAAAATCATGGTTTAAACCACAATTCCGTGACAATTAGCATGGGATAGACACAGAGCATATTGAGACTCCATGCTTTAAACTGCCAAAGCAAATCTTCTTCTAAGATAATTTTTTATTCCAGTGACATGAAACTTCATGCGTGTGCTTCTGTGAGCTTCACACATTGTGAGCCTTTGTGATGGGTAACAAGTACCTAGCCATAAATTTCATTCTTCTTCTGTTGTATTTAAAGTTCAAATGTATCCCCTTCTTCATCATCTTCTTCAACTTATTTTTCTTCTTCCTTAGCTATCGGGGCTCGACAAAAGGGCCAACATAGGGTGCTGCATTAACTGACACAACACTGCTACATCTCATTATGTCGAAGGATCAATACCTCGCTGAACGAGATTTTAAATCTTGATTAGAATACAAATAATATTCAAGTTTTAGAAAACCTTTATTGGCATGAGAAGTAGGATATTCTAACTTAAATATATTGTCAAAAATAAAACAATCGACTTCTAGTTAAAGTTGACCAGGAGACTAGACTCAAGCTAGGATTTTGATATTTGACAAATATGTTAAGTTGGTTTAGAGAAAAGTCAAGTAGGTCAGGTTGACCGAATATTTGACAAAATATAAAAAGCCCAAGTGGGTCACGGTTAACCAAACACTTGGTGATCGGAAGTCCAACGGAGAGTTGGCATGAGACGTAAAGTCTTGATAGGTTAAGGTTGACGGGATGCTAAGCAACGATGAAGCCCCAGGTCAAGGTTAACCAGATATTAAGCGAGTGAAATCCTGACATGTTAAGGATTGATTAAATGTTGGGCAAATGAAGTCCTAGTAGGTTGAGGCCAATTAGATACCAGGTAAGACGAGAATTCAGTTTTGATAAGACTAAAATAGGAGTATTAATCGATTGATAAGTGTATCGATCAACTAATGAACACAAAACCCCCCAAAAGCTCAAAATTATGGTGGTTACAATACTGCTACGGTAATTGTAACCTTGACCTGTGTTTTGCTACCGTGTTCTATAGTAATTAGTCGACTAATGATGTGTTACTGCAGCAAACAGGGGAAAATCTTTTGTTCGGGTTTTAGGGTTTGCAAAACTCGATATCAATCGACTGATTATGGGTACCAAACAGAAGTAAGTCAATTTGATTGTTTGACTCGACGACTGATTACTTCAATCAACTGAAAGTCGATATCGGTCGATTAATGACTATCAGGAGGTGAACAGATGTAGGTCGATTCAATTGCAAGACTCGACTGATGACATCAATCGATTGATCATTGATATGAGTCGACTAATGTTCAAATAATTAATAAAATTAGATAGATTTTAGAAGTTTCAAAGATCGTTCAATGACAAGAATAATGTCGGAGATCATATCAAGCAGCCGACTGATAGGGGAAATCAACCTAACCTAAAGGTTTTAAAAGAGGAGTTTCGAGTCCCCGGGCGTAGCACAGATGGTGGGCGCATGACATCTCTGGTGTAATTCTCAGGAACTGACGATTTGGGGTTTATCCCACCATGCGCCTGACACTTGTGTACTTGCATCTACCTCCCTCCATATCCGTGGGGCCGACACTAGGGGGTCGTTAATGTAGCAGATCTATATTTTTTAAAAAGAGGAGTTTCGAAGAGATTTGACGAACCAATTCTTGGAGGTTTGAGGACAAAATATTGTTGCACTTTTAGACCAACAAGAGACATTCTCAAGTAATCAGCAACGATCAAAAGCGAAATTCTTGTAAAGTTGTTTGGATTCTTGTATTTGCTTTTTTATCTTGTATTGTTGTGAAAACTGTGGTAAGAGACTTCTCCGCCTCCAAAAGGTTTCCGAGGAGGAGAAGGTTTAGTGGAGGTAGATCGTTAGGATTAGACCTTGAATTAGTTGTTTTAAAATATGGATATCAAATAAAATCAAGGTGTTGTGCATGCGGCATCAAATTTGATTATTCGCTGCACATTCAAACGACGAACCCACGATCAAGACGAAGCGATCGGAATTATTCACTCCTCCCCTTCTAGCTCACACAGGTCCTAACAAATATATATATTTGGAGATTATTAGATGTCTTATTGTTTCTCAATATGTTGATTCTTTTTATTTCATTCATAAAATATAAGCCAGAGAAAATCAACTTTGTATCTTATCTATCGAAGAGATATAAATTGATAAAGACAACTCGATTGAAAACTCTAGACATATATGGTACTGTTTATACATGTCATATGAAGGCATGTGCAATGTCGTCAAGCGCTAGTTGTGCATATGTGCCTGCATTGAACCGGTTTAATTAGATGAATGAGTCTTTCAATAAACTAAATTCACATACTAGAAAATGAATTCTATGGTGAAAGAATCACAGATGTATGGCAATTTACATCACTGAAATCCTTGTTCATCGTCTTGAAAGTTAAAATATATCTTTGTTGTTCATCATGGCTTATCGTAGAAAGGTGGGTGGGTCATTCCTGCTTCCTCTTACTGAAATTTATGACCTATATTCCTACAATATATGAGATTGCAAGAAGATTCATCAAGTGATTGATTGAGCTTATTCCCATGATATTATAGTGTTCAAGTTGAATAGTGGCTAATGATAAATGGCTCGAATGCTATGACTTTTGATGTTGCTTTCTCACCAAAAATTGATTAGTGTTCGAGTTAAAACTGAATGGTTGATAATGGTAAATACCTAATGCAATTATAGTGTTCAAGTTAAAGTTGAATAGTGGACAATGAAATCTATAGTTTTGGAGTTCAGGTTGAGTAGTGGATAATGGTAAATGGCTCGAATGCTATGACTTCTGGTCATCGTGCTCTCTCGTATGGTCACAAGCATTCTGGCTTCAAATAGTGCATCTGGTTCAATATCCAAGTCGAAAATTGACTAGTTAGCTAGCTCTTCCGTATACTTGTCTATCATGTTTTTTTTTTTTAATCTTTATCTTCAAAAGGAACCAACTCGTTATTGTTCTATAATTGACCACCAAACGTTTTATTTCTTGCTGTCTCTGTCAACTATCGCTACCGGTCTGGATTCTAATTGCTCAATCTTCTCATCTATCTATTGGAAGAATATTTGCTTATGAAATTTTCAAGCATGGGGCCTCTTGTTATTCCAAAACCATTTCTAATTTCTATGGTCGAGTGCATTGATTAAAGCTGGATTGCTTGAAACTATAATCTTGTCATAATAATCTGGAATTTGGCTTGTGTTACATCACAATAATACACATGCATCATTAGTATTTAGTGGAGTTTGCTTACCTCAATTGGCATTATCATATGGCTTAAGGCTCCATTATTGTTAGTTCAACATTTAATCGAATCGTCTGTTTCTTGAAACCGAAGGAAAGATGTTGATTTCTAGCCGAACTCTTTTTTAGCAAACAGACACACTATAAGCCAACTATAAGATTGGTAGATCTGAATAAAATCTGTGTAGTCCATAGGTCTGCCAAACCTAAACTTGTCATGTTCATAGCATAATCTTGCCAAAACATGAATAGTAGTAGCTCCTCAGATCTACCTGTTGGAGCAAGCATTTCATTGCTGTTGCGATGGACCTGTTTCTGACCATCCAACCAATTTACACACCTAATCGCATTGTTTAATCGATGTCTATGGTCAGGTCTGCATCGTGTATATCGCTGTTAATGGTAGCTTGTGATCGAGATTGGGAAACATCAGGGCCTACATTTTTTATCCTCCAAGCCATGCTTCTACAGGTACCTTCTTGCCATATTCTCAGTTCAGTCTTTTTCCTGGTTATTTATTACATTCAAATGGTAATGATCGCGAGAACATCAAAGTTATTGCTATTATCGTTCTTTATCTTTAGTTGGATTTCGCTTTTGGATAGATTAGTTGGTGGTGCCGATTCTTAGTTGAATTATCTTGTGATGCATATTTTTGCGCCTTATTCTTTTTCTTTATGCTAGATTGAGTAGTATAGATATGAAGTATCTTTTGGTAGAAAGAAAATTTGTGAAGTGCATTTGGACAATTGTTAATTGTTAAGATAATACAAGTGGGGGCATGGTTTACAAGCAAAGCATGTTTCCGTCCCACGAAATAATGAGGGGTCAGTGGACTGAAGCTTGTTGGTTTGCGGTGGGTTGGAATTTGCCACACAACTAACGCTCAAATTGTGACCCAAGCAAGCTTCTCGATGCTTGTGTGTGTTGAGAACAAAGAGATACGGAAACAAACGAGTGAAGAAAGGTAGGAACGAAGGGTGGTGAGTGAGATTCTGGACGAATGGGTGGAAGAACAAAGGCAAGATGGTAGGACAGGGCACACAATTGTTTAGGTCTAAAGGAAAAGGGTGTGGGGAGAGGTGTGCCCACAAGTCAAGGTGCTTCTTCCAATTACTCCATAAAGGATATGATGATGCACAAACACACATGTCCTCTACTCTTGGCTTAGCCTATTCTTTTCACTAGATCCTTTGGTTGGTCAAGTGCGATGTGTATAAAGAAGATCTTACACTTAAAAAGATCTGATTCATTTTGATCAGTTCATGGGCTATGTTTATCATCTTGTTCAATATATACATATCGATGTATTAATTATGAACAATCAATATTTTGATGAATCTATTCATAAAACATTCGACAGTATTTGATATGGTAGAGACAACCTAATTGAATCCTTAATCCTTTTCATCCATGACTTGCTTGATGGAGTGTGCTCATTAGCTTTTTGAATAGGATGAATTCGATTATTTCTCATAGACTTAGTAAGGACTTTGGTCCACTTGGCCACTGCCGTTCTAAACTCAAGCCTTCGAACGTGAATTAATTCGAGTCGGAGTGGCGTGTTGGTTGGGTTAACGAAGGCAATAATGGAGACATAGAATGCGTCAACAAAGGGAATCACAAGCATGCGTATCTTACCCATTATAATGCTCTCTCTGTTGGTCACTTCCTCTTCTTTTCCTTTCCTTTGGTCTCTTTTCTCTCTTTTTTTTTTTTTTTTTTGTTTTTTGTTTTTTGTTTTTTGTTTTTTCCTCATGTTTTCCTCTCGGTGACTCGCACGAATGTGAAAGTGATTCCGAGACGAAGAGTGGATGGCCCTGTAGCTGGACAGTGGCCATTGATTGCGTGATCGTACGGTGAAACCCCAAATGCTCAATGCCTTTCAACTGCCTTGAATCATCAATTCCATCCGGTATAAAAGTGAAGGATCATCAATTCTACTTGATACGGTGAATAAATAGAACCGCCAAGTCGGATCAAAATTAAGGAAATCAGTTGACATAGGAGTCAAAGTTAAGAAGGGTCAGTATTCGGTATCAATACATACGACTGTCTCAACCGAACGATCATCTGACTGGATGCTTCAACCCACCGGACGCTTCATCCAACCGGTCATCTGATCGGACCCTGTGGCCGGTTGGACCATGGTTGAAGTTCCGAATCGAGTCAGTACCCTCCAGAGCAAAGTCCTCTTCATCACTCAGGCTACCATGATCAACTATTACTATCGAGTTATTCAACTGAACATACCTATGGTCTGATCGAACAAACTTGGCACTTGGGCCGATCAAACTTAATGGCCAAACTGAAAGATTGAACGGAAGAGAAATCCCCGACAACATCCCCTAAATTTGACCCCGTGGCTCTGGCATGTAATAACTAGTCGGGCTTTTCAAAGGACTCGATCGATTTACCCGGTGAGCATATTGTGAGCCCCTTAACCCAACGACCTCATATTCCTTTTTGGTATTCTGTGCCACGGAGGACAAAGGATATTTTACATGCAAATTAAACTATATACCAGAAGCTTTCAGCCTCCCAAACGTAGGGATTGCGCGTCCATTTTGGAAAATGTGTCAAAGCATCTTTATGATCTATTCTTTTTTGGAAGTGCTTTGAGATTCGTACCTGAATAAACATTAACACTATTAAAGGAGATCTCCATCTACAAGCGTAGATATGTGATACGACACTACACAACTTTAGATACTCATAGCAACTGTTCATTTATTGTTCATCGTCTTCAATATGATCACTAACTTGAGTGTCGGAGGGCTTACACTAAGGACCCCCTCCCTGGCCCGATTGCTAACGCTCATTTTGACACGCAAGACCACTTAGAGTCACATTTTGCTGAATCAGAGTCTTCAAGCAGTCAACATTAGACCTACTTTCTCAGTTAACCATCTTCTTCTCCGCTTTTGGACAGGATTATATTTGGCATCGTTTGTGGGAACTTCACCTGCATCCAAGATGTGAAGATGGACGAGACTGGATGACTCACCACAGTAACTTTGTCGTAGGAGGATTTAGAACTGTTAATAGTCGCCCGAGTGGTTAGATTGGCACAATAGCAGCAAGTAGTGATTGGGTGCCCTCTTCCTAACGACCCAGTTGTATCTATAACAGGCTTGCAAGTCATGCAGGACCCGAGTGGAAGGCCCAACCGGATTCCAACAGATCCACTCTCCTCTAGTTGTCGTCCCGTTAGTACCTGTGTAGCCGACCAGCCTTCCGCCCGTGTCTCTATCACTGATTGCATATCTCTGAGCATTGTTCCGAACGCCCCTTGATGACATGGGTTGATGCACGCGCTCCGGAAGGCCCAGGGATCATCTTCTGAAAATGCACGCGCTCGTGACCTGAGGAAGGTAAAGCTTCAATGGCTAGCGGCTCTCCCGAATGGGTGAGCATGCCATTCTTCCAAGAAATCTTAGAAGATAAGTTGTCGAGCCATTTCCGACCATTGTTGATTGGATAATATAGAGGAGTGACTGACCCGGAGGACCACCTATTCAAATTTAAAAATGCAGCTATTCTCCATCAATACACGAATGGAGTCAAATGCCGAGTGTTCCTCACCACCTTATCTGGCTTAGCACAAAGATGGTTCAACCGGCTTCCGATCGAGTAAATGTCGGCTTCCGATTGAGTCAATCTACTGCTTTAACGATTTCCGCAAGGCATTCTTTACTCACTTCGTCAGCAGTCGCTGCTACCAAAATATGGCGTTGAGTTTGTTTTCCCTCAAATAAGGGCCTAAATTGATGCTGAGGGCTTACATTAAAAAGTTCAATCAAGTGATCATGGGCGTTCCCTCGGCCACCCTGGAGATTCTAGTGAGCACCTTCTCCCAGGGGCTCACAGATAGTGATTTCTTCCGATCCCTTATTAAGAAGCCTCCGAGGGACTTTGATCATCTGCTCGGACAAGCCACCAAGTATATCAACGTGGAAGAAGTTTAGTCTGCTAGGAAGAAGGAGGTTGCTCCTTCTACTCCCGCCTCTGCTCCCAAGCGTCGAGCACCCCCTCCTGCTTTGTCGCCTAAAGGGCCCCGATCGGGTCACCCATCACATCACCATGAGCCGAGGCCACATGCAGTCCACCATGTAGAAGCCAAGTGGATATACTTCTCCGACCCCGATAAGGGACTCCTATGTTTTGCAACTACTAGGGACCAACCCGCTCATTCCGACCCAAACCGAATCGAAAAAAACAAATCTACCGGATATAGGGTCGGATGTAGGATCTTGATATTGTATTATCTAATCTAGTAAAGTCGGATAGTTTTTTTGCCCCAACAATCAAAGCAATCCGATCCACGATCACCCTTAATCAAAATAATATCTCACTTATACTAAAGAAATGTTCACGAACGTCGTACAGATTTGGAGATCAGCAGAGGAAAATTAATGTATTAATGATTCGAGTGCAAGTCAAAAAGAGCAGTGTAACGTCCAAGATTCATTCTCATCTCATGTCTCCTCCATTAATCCACAATCTCCTTCTTCACCCCACTATTTTATATCCCATAACTCCATAATAAACACATATATTAAACTTAGTAATGTGAATGATCCATTAATTACCTTGTTTATTTAATTAAATACAATAAGTTATTTGTAAAAGTTGATACACGTTGTAGCAGCTATTGCCGATTAGCTGCTACAACGTGTAATGAGTAATGTCTATTATTATTTTAAAATATTTTATTTTTTATTATATTTATATATATATATATTTTATATTTCATTGGATTTAGGGTCGGATATCTAACTAACTGACAAATTGCCAGATATCTGATACAAAAGAATCGTCGAATATAGGGTCGGATGTAGGGTCCTGATATTATATTATCTGATCTAGTAGAGTCGGATAATTTTTTACCCAAATAATCGAACCAATCCGATCCGCGATCACCCCTAGCACCTACCATCATTTGGAAACACACAACACCAAATATTACTATCACTATATATAATTAGGAAAATACGCCGAGTGGCTGATCAGGGGTTTCACCGATGATCCCCTTCTCCCAACCGTCAGTCTCATCGACGATCAAGTGAACCCCCAATGCGAAGTCTGACAAGGGTCTATCGGAATCAGCAAAGGTCCCAACAAAGAGATAACCGAGCATCAGCTCGGGCCTCTACAGAATAGCCTCGCCAGTTGACTCAGGAAGAAGAAAATCGTAGCAATGCTGCCCGGGGCAACGTTAGTATGATTACAAGAGGCCCAATCGATGGTGATTCCAATCGAGCATGAAAGTCGCACGCTCGCCGACTAGAGATTCACGTGGTCAAATGTAGCTAAGAGAAGGCGCATGGGGCCAAAAATTAATTTTGGCCCTAAAGACTTAGAAGGAGTGGAGATACTTTATGATGATGTCCTAATTATTAAGACTGTGATAGCTAACTATAATATTCATTGTACTTTTATTGACACAAGCAGCTCGGTCAACATCATTTCTAAGAAGGTGTTTGAGAAACTTCAGATAAACAAGAGCGAGCTGAAACCAATAACAACACATTTGTACGGGTTCACTGGCAATGAGGTGCAGTCGATCAAACAAGTTTGGTTGGTTCTCTCTTGGGGAGGAGCCCCTCATGAGGATCCGCAGGTCAAACTTTATAGTGGTGGACGCCCCTTCAGCTTATAATGTAATTTTGGGCTGACTGACTCTAAACGAGTTCCAAGTCATAGTCTCCACCTTCTGCCAAAAGATAAAATTCCCAGACGATGACTTGGTTGGTGAGGTAAAAGGAGATCAACTGGTGGCACACAAATGTTACATGAAAGTGGTGAAGATCGAAGCTCACGCCGCTTGAAAAACTCAGCGAGTAGAAGTTAACGCCATTCAAGAAGCTCTCCCAACCTTAGATTATGAAGAAAAAGAGGAAGTACAAATTCACCCCGGTCGATCAGAGGCCATCACCCATATTGCAACTGATCTGAGCCCTGAGAACAAAGTAGAGTTGATTGTCTATTTGACGCGCAATAGCGATGTCTTTGCTTGGACGTCCCATGAACTCACGGGTATCTCACCAACAATAATAGAGCATGCGCTCCACGTTCGCCCGGACACTCGACCGATTAAATAGAGAAAGAGAGATTTTAGAGTTGATCATAACCAAATTATTTGAGCGGAAGTGGACAAGCTACTTGAAGCTGGGCATATCCATGAAATATAATTCCCGAGTTGTTTAGCAAATGTAGTGTTGGTGTCCAAGCCCAGGAATAAGTGTCGAGTATGCATTGATTTCATAGATTTAAACAAGGCATGTCCAAAGGATCACTATCCTCTGCCACGCATCGATCAGGTGGTCGACTCAACTACTGGCTGCGAGGTGATATGCATGTTGGATGCATATCAGGGCTATCATCAAATTTCTCTAACTAAAGAGGACCAAAAAAAAAGTTAGCTTCATCACTGTTAAAGGGACATACTATTATAATGTTATGTCGTTCGGACTAAAGAATATATGAGCAATATACTAACAGCTTATGAACAAGGTGTTTCAAAGGTAGATCGGTAGAGACATGAAGATATATGTAGATGATATGCTAATCAAATCCCTCCAAGCTACTGATTTATGTGCAGATATAGAGAAGACGTGTCGAACCCTAAGGAGGTATGGACTCAAGTTGAACCCCAATAGATATTTATTTGGGGCCAAGAGTGAACACTTTCTTGGCTACATCATGACTGAATGGGTAATTAAAGCCAACCTGAGCAAGGTGAAGGCTCTCTAGGGCATGCTCCCACCGCATAATTTGAAGGAAGCACAACGCCTAACTAGATGAATCACGATTTTATCCCGATTCGTCTCAAAATTATCCGATCGGAATTTATCATTTTTCAAGATACTTCACCGAGCCATAAAATTCCAATGGGATGTCATGTGTGACAAGGCATTGGGAGAGCTTAAAGATTATTTATCCTTTTTACCTGCACTTACAAAGCTCGTAGCTAGCGAGTCACTGTGGGTATACTTGTCTACCACTAAAAGTGTTGTCGGATCGGTGTTGGTATGAGAGGTTGGCTAGAACAACAACCCATGTATTTCTTAACTCATTTATTAAAAAACGCTGAATGTCGCTACACTGCTCTCAAGAAGTTGGTGAATTGGTTGGTCTTAGCTGTTCGGAGGTTACGCCCTTATTTTCTTTCTCATCTTATAATTGTATTGATGAATAATACCTTGGGCTGAGTGCTCATCAACCCAGAAGCGTCGAAAAGATTAATCAAATAGACCATGGAACTAAGTGAATATGACATGTTGTACCAACTCTGATCGGCCATCAAAGCTCAAGTCATAGCTAATTTTGTAACAGAAATACATGGCCCCGAGTCGGATGAGACTTGGAAAATATATGTGGACGGATCGTCCACTTGGCAGGGTAGTGGAGTCGGGATCCTTATGATATCACCGCGAGAAGATAAAATGCAACTATCCGTTTGGCTAGAGTATTGGGCCACCAACAACGAAGTGGAGTATGAGTCACTAATAGCCGGTCTGCAGGCAACAAAACATATGGGAGCTTCCCAAATCTTGATCTACTAAGCTTTTTAGCTAGCAACACAACAATTATCCGATAATTTTGAAATAAATAATGATCGGTTGTGGTTGTATGTGGAAGCATTTGTGAAATTGAAAGTGGGATTTCAAGAGATGGTGCTATAGAAGATTCCTCGATCAAAAAATCAATATGTGGATGAATTAGCAAAGCTGGCTAGTTCCCTGAGCTCCTGGACACTGGATAAGCCGTGTGAGCAAACATTATTGATAGCTCATATTGAGTGACAAGCTGAAGAAGAAATACAAAGTGATTGGTGAGCGCCTTTGATTTCATTCCTTCAACAAGGAATTTTACCGGTCGATCGGGAGTAAGCACGTATCATAAGGAAAAGAGTTGGTCAGTTCACATTAGTGAGAGATCACTTATACAAGAAAGTCTTATCTTACCCACTACTCAAGTGCGTCGGATCGAACGATGTACAATATATTCTATAAGAAGTATATCAAGGTTCATGTGGAAGTCATCCGGACTGTCGGTCACTCACTCTGAAGATACAGTCAATCACCCACTCGGAAGATCCTACTAGTCGGGTATTTTTGGCCCACTCTATAGGCAGACTCGGCTTGGCTGTAGTAACTTGTTATCATGTCAAAAACACTAAACCATTCTGCACTGGCTCACAGAACTATTGAAGACCTCTATTGTCTCCTGCTCGTTCAACCAATGGGGTATGAATATTGTAGGGCTCTTTCTAATGACATTCAGTCAGAGAAAGTTCCTCCTAGTAGCGGTGGATTATTTTTTCAAATGGGTGGAAGTCGAGTCACTAGCTAAGATGACTGAATTTAAGTTAAAAAGATCAGTCCCAAACTCTTGAGTCGTTCAATATAGTTATAAGTGAGCTTGCTCTCATGACCAAGTCTCAGACTCTTAAGCCGTTCGACTGAATTATAAGTGAGCTTGCTGTCATGACCAAATCCTAGACTCTTGAGTCGTTCAGCCAAGTATTAAGTAAACTTGCTCTCACAACCAAGTCTCAGACTCTTGAGTAGTTCGACCAAGTTATAAGTGAGCTTGCTCTAGTGACCAAGCCCCAGACTCTCTAACCGTTCGATCCAGTTATAAGTGAGCTCGCTCTCACAACCAAGTCTCAGACTCTCAAGTCGTTCAGCCGAGTTATAAGTGAGCTTACTCTCATGGCTAAGTCCTAGCTTTCGCACCAATCCGTCGAGTTATAAGTAAACTTGCTCCTATGCCTAAATCTTAAGCATCATTGTATTCGCAACAAGTAGTAGATTCAAACTAGCGAAGTAGGCCATTTTAAGAAAACGAGAAGGAATGACAAAAGTCTAAGAATAAAAAACATGTAAGGCATAAAAGTAAGGGCAAAAGATATACATTAGAGCAGCACAAGCTTTCAAGTTTGTTACAAAGCCATAAAATTGCTAAGGGAAAGTTTTTACAAAGTAGATCATGTGAAATCAGGAAAAGCATCATCCAAACTACTTTACATGATCTTCTGACACTAAATAAAATTTCTAGGAATATTTGTTGTCGGATAACCTTCCTCTCACAGTTGTTTGATGGCTCCCTCTGCTTCATGGCCGAACATTTTGGTGGTCTAATTGACGAGCATTTGATTGAAGTCATTTGAGTGTAGATATTCCACTCTAAAGGCCTCTAGCCGATCGGGCTTCCCCTCCATATAGCTAGCCAGCTCGCCCTTCGAGGCCTCCAGCTCGACCTTAAGAGCCTCTAGCTCGACGTTTTCTGCATTCAGGGCTTGTTGTTTCTACTCGAGCTAAAGCTCCTTGATGACTTATTCAGTCGCTCGGCTGGCCGGTTTGGGAAGGAGGGTGGTCTTTGTATCTTCTAGCTTCTTAGTGAGGGCTTGAGCTTCTTTATTCTTGATGTCCAAGTCATCTATGATCCTGAGCTTCCGAGCATTAGCCGACTGGAGGCATGACTCGAAGGTTTGCATTTGTTTTTAGAGCATCTCGAGTTGGATAATCTAGTCATGATTTTTATCTTTTCCCACGGTGAGGGTCCGCTTGGCCCCCAACAGTAGCTCTGATTGACTCTCAACTCTTTATGCAGTTGGGCCACTTCTGTTGATAGTCGCACTGCAGAGCCTTGGGATGTGCTCGCTCCCCTTGCTGAGCCCTACAGAGTTTGGTGTTCATGAATCAACTTAGTCAATTTTTGGTATAGAGCTAGATTGTCTACCCAAAACTATCAAAGTAAAGAGAATATATGTTAGTTGAAGCATACAAGAAAGACAAATGTACAAGTGCAAAGTAAATTTACCCCTGTGATGTCTTGGCTAAAACAGTCAACTAGCTCCATAGGTGAGCTCGAGGTCACTCGGGCTCGAGAATCAACCCAAGTTTGGGTCAAAGGGCCTTGTATTTTTATCATATGCTCTGGGGCGCGCGACTCGGTCAGGTGGGTGCAATGCCATTCATGCGAAAGTAGCCTAAGAGTAGCCTTGACTCGCTTGGGTTTGCCTTGTTTGTCTGTTTCTAGTGAGTTGGACTTAGATTTGGTCTTGGACTTGGAAAGGGCAGCACAATGTATAGTTGAAGGGAGTGACATTGGTTTAGTAGAGGGCAGTAGCAAAAAGGAAACATTCGTGTCGGGATAGCTCCGGTCAGTAGTTCAAAGAGTGATGGCGTCCTATCAGACAAAGCAGGAGTAAGCTAACCGACGACAATTGCAGGAACCGCAGAGGTTGAGCTCTCCTCTCGTTCAGATGGGGCTTGCGTGGCTAATACTTTGGCAAATATTTGTTGGAGGGGATGGTCGAGTGCACTGGTGTGGTCGATCGATGTCTTAGCTTTTGCGGTGTTGACGACGGATCAGGGTTCGGTGAAGGTTGTGGACGCAGAGGGTATAGATACCGACTACAAGGAGGACCATGGAGGTGGCAACTCCTCAGTATTAGCGGTCGCATCGCTCCTAGCAGCTTGGGTCATTTCCTCTTCACTGATCGGCTCCTCGGATGGGCCGATCAGCAACAACCCATGGCTTTTTAACTTGGCTTCCCCCCCAGCGTCCGTCCATCTCTTCATCTGCTAAATTTGTGGAGTCACTCAGCAAGGTTGTCCATTTGGTTTTAGCTGCAAAATTAAAAAAAAAAACAGTTAGATTCAACAACAACAAGAGGATGAATTTCTCACCGAAGTTGTCAAGCAGTCTGGTTCGAATGGGACTCAATCCAAATATGTACAACACTCCCTCAGTTAGCAACTTATGAATATGATACTTTAGACCAACTAGCTGAGCGGAGGCCGTGAGATACACCGACTCCCATTTGTACTTGTTTAACTCGGGAGGGTTGGACAATTCCATTTGCCACCCGGTCAGGAAGGTTACTAAATGGGTCAGTCAGAGGAAGAAGGAGTGGAACTTCTATCCTTTATTAGACGAGAGCATTTTATCAAAGAATAGCACATCCACTCGGGCTTTGAAGATAAAAATGTCCGGCTCGGATTTCTTTGGATAATAGAAGTAGTGGAAAACTCGAGGGTGCAAGGGGACTCGGTAAAGACAAAACAATACGATAACCCCACATAGTAACCTAATGGAGTTAGACGTTAATTGTTGCAAAGGGATATGAACATAAGAACAAATTTCGAGGAGAAAAGGGTGTAGAGGAAAATGAAGGTCGGCTGAGAACTGGTCCTTGAAAAAAGCAAGAAAGTCAGCCGGAGGAAGATGGGGGCGGTTGTGACCAGAAGGGATAATGATGCGATGATCAGGAGGTAGGTGATAGGAGAGACGCATATGCTCCACCTCCTCGCCATTGAAGTTAGAGGTGGTGGAGGTATACTAAAGCCCGTGGATAGTGAGGGGAGGAGCGGAAACCATGAAAGAGGAAAAAGATTAATGGAGGACGGAAGAAAGTGTACTTACGGTGAAAGTAAAAGGCTTGGAGAATTGTCGACGATAGCAAGGAACAGAGGGTGAAGAAGAAAATGATTGATAAAAGGATAAAGTGGCGTTCGAAGGTAAAACTTAAAAACCCTAGCAACGGTCGCTCTCAACCGTTTGATCAAGGGGAGGAATGAGAGAGGTTTAATCCAGATCGTTGAATTCAAAATTGTCAGTCGTCACATTGAATCTCAACAGTCACATGTCACATTAGATATTCCGTAGTATAGACATACGACATGTGTCAACACGACACAAGATGCATTTATGAGGGATGGAGGACAATAAGAAAACTTATGATAAAAAGGTGTGTTTCTCTTATCAGGCATTAATTAGTAAAGGGCATACCCTATTTCATAGGTGATAAAATGACGTCAACTCGAGTCAAGTGCTGATACGAAGAAGGATCATCCGGTCGGGAGCCGAAGGACGCTAGAATTATCAACAAGTGTAGCATCGGCTTGAGCTAGGTGTCATAACAAAGAGTAAACGTTTGATCGAAAGATAGGCGGACACCAATAACATAAGCGTCTAGTTAGTCAGACTGGTAATCTTCTTCGACTAGACTTGGAGGGGAAGCTTATGATGCGACAAATAAGGTAAAGCCTCTAAGTCAGGTCAAAGTCAAGAAAGTTGGTTGACATGGCAGTCAAAGTTAATGAGTGTCAACATTTGAGGCCAGTGCATACGATTGTCTCAACTGAGCGGTTATCCAACCTGACCCTTCATCCGATCCGACCCTTTGGTCAATCGAACCATGGTTGGAGTTTCGAACCGAGTTAGTATCCTCCAGAGCAAAGTCCTCTTCATCACTCGGGCTACCATGATCAAATATTCCGGCTGAGTTATCTAGCCGAATGGACCTATAGTCCGATCAAACAAACTAGATACTTGGTCTGATCAAACTCAGTGGCCAAACTGAAAGGCCAAGCAGAGGAAGAATCCTCAACAACACCCCCTAAATTTGGCCCCGTGACTCTAGCAAGCAATAGCCGATCGAGCTTTACGAAGGACTCGATCGGCTTGCTCAGTGAGCATATTGTGAGTCCCTCAACCCAACGACATCATAATCCTTTTTGACATTTTGTGTCATGGATGACAGAGAATATTCTACATGCAAACTATGTAGGATTGAAAGGTGCGCTAGAGGGGGGGTGAATAGTTTTTGTGACTTTTTCACGTTTTTTATAATCAATAGAGAAAACACAACGGAAGTAAAAACAAAGAAAAAAAATAATGCTAACAATTTCTTTTACTTAGTTCGGAACTTATGATGACTCCTACTCCAAGGTTCACACTCGTTGAATATTTACTTGGACAATTCACTAATAGCTTGAAGAATTACAAAAGAAATTTGAATTACAAAATAATACAAATATTAAATTTACTGATAACTTTAAATATGTAAAGCTTTGGTGTTGGTTGTTGGATCAACATTTGGTTGTTATGGAGAGTTTTTCATAGCAACGTGCAAGTACTGAACTCGTAACAAATTAAATTGTCCTTTGTGGCTGTCGAACATTGCTTTTATTAAGTTTTGAAGGCGCCTCTAACTTCATCCGAAGTGCCTCCAAATGTAAATTTGATCTCATGCTCTTTGGACTCGATAACCTCCACAGACTGCAGTTTCTTTCTGAGTGAGAGCGCCTCCAATGCGCTCCAGGGTACCTTCCATGGGCTCTAGGGTGCCTCCCCACAGCGAAAACTTTATCCTTAAAGTTTATCTGGGCGAGGGTGCCTCCGCCCTATCTAGGACACCTTCACGTAGCTCCGAGGTGCCTCCACGCAGTTCTGAGGTATCTCGAGCACTATTCACCCGATGCTAACTTGTATATTTCAGATCCTGCAAAATATATTAATCCAAATACCAAAGATGCCCTACGAAACAGAGCTAGTACAATATAAAATATTATTTATTAATTAATTTAATAGTCTCGGGACTGTCTAGTTCTGACTTTCGGATTTTTCATGAAATCCTAGGTCAAACTGACGTTTACTGTTCCCTCAACGGGGAACGTGTCCTCATCTGCTCCTCTAAGGAGATTTACCTTTTGTCAAACACCCATTTAGACTTTTGCTTAGCATCTGACCTTGACCTCCAGGACTTCCGCTAGACGTCCGATCTTCAACCCGCCTAGACTTCCACCTGGTATTCGCAACTCCAGGACTTTTGCCCGATGTCTTGATCTGGTAAGTGTCTAAT
The DNA here is from genome assembly GCF_018446385.1 of Zingiber officinale. Classification (NCBI taxonomy): domain Eukaryota; kingdom Viridiplantae; phylum Streptophyta; class Magnoliopsida; order Zingiberales; family Zingiberaceae; genus Zingiber; species Zingiber officinale. Next base: position 29,922,075 of record NC_056001.1, read on the forward strand.
CTCTTGATCAAGACTTCGTGCCTAATCCCTTGACCAGAACTTCGTTGCCTAGTCTCAACTAGGTCTTGCTTGTACACTCAGGTAAGCTTGTTAGATCACAACACAGTTTAACTTTGAACCATTTGCCATTATGAAAACCAAGTTCGATTAACTAGTACTTCCAACACCAACAAATTGTATACCAGAAACTTCCAGTCTTTTAAACGCAGCTTTGCATGTATATTTTAGAAAATGTGTTAGAGCATCTTTATGGTTTGTCTGTTTTTTTGGAAGCGCGTTGAGAATCTTGCATAAACAAGCTGTAACACTATAAAAGAGGGTCTTCATCTATAGCCGTAAATACACGATGTGACGTTATACAACTTTAGATACTCATAGCTACTGTTCATGTACTGTTCATCATCTTCAATCATATCATTAACTTGAGTGTTGGAGGACTTACGTCAGGGACCCCCTCTATGATCCAAATGCTAACGCTTCTTTTGACACATAGAACTATTCGGAATCAATTTTTGTTAAATCATAACCTTCAAACAGTCAATATTAAAATTACTTTTTAGTCTATTATTGTTTTTCGCTGTCAGACAAGATGACTATAATACTATATATGGGAAACTTCTTCCGATGAGGATGATTCTTCCTTTTGCTGAGCGATGGTCCTAATCGATGATGACGGTGCGAACTTGTCATCGGTCCCGATCTGATAATTATTTTTTAAAATTTACACTCTTTTGAAATACAGACTATTTTCCTTTTTATATGCTTCCATATATATCCCAATCTATCTGCTTGCCCAAATGCCGCAAACAGTCAAGAACCATCTCTCTCTTTCTCTCTCAGTCCCACACTCAGTTTACACGGTCGTCTAAAGTTGTACCAAATGCTCTCTCTTCTCTCCCTCCATCTCTTTGTTATTTGATTGTCTTTTTTCCTTGCCCACCTTTCTTGATTGCATGCATCTTCCATGGTTGTTCCTCTCTTCCCTTCTCAATATCGTCACAAGATTCTTCCTTTTCGTCGTGCATGAAGCTTACTGATTGATTGTTGCAGAGAAATTGTTGCTGGTGTTGGTCAGGATCAATCAGCCATGCAATTGGGAGACGCCGGGCCGGCCGCCGGAGCGACCGCCGGACCTTTGCTCCCCTTCTGCGATTCCCCTGCTCTGGTGAGCTCTGATAGTGGTGTCTTCTTCCCCTCGGCGTCTAGGAAGCGGCCGCGCGAGGACTCCTCCTCCTCCCACGTTCACCGGCAGTTGCTCGACCTCAATCGCCTCGTCGTTGATCATGTAATTGATCGATTGGTTGGCAGTCTGATGCTTCTGAAGCGGAAAAGATGAAATTTTTATTGGCACAGGTTGCAAGGTTGAGGGCCGAGCTGGTGGGGCGGCTGAGGCGGATCCTGGCGGCGGCCGAGGAAGGGGCGTCGAAGCGGCTGAGAGCGAAGGAAGAGGAGGTGGAGCTGGCGAGGAAGGTCGCCTTGGCGCTGGAGGAGCGCTTGAAGAGCCTCTCCATCGAGAACCAAATGTGGCGAGAGCTGGCGCGGAGCGGCGAGGCGGCAGTCTGCGCGCTGCGTGCCGACCTTGACCGGGCTCTGGCGGAGGCGGCGACGGCCGACGCCGAGTCCTGCTGCCGCGGCGACAGCGCGGCGGCGAGGAGGGCATGCCGGTGCTGCGGGGAGATGGAGCCGACGGTGCTGCTGCTCCCCTGCCGACACCTCTGCGCCTGCGCCGTCTGCGGCCCGGCGGCGGCCGCCTGCCCCGTCTGTGATTGCCGGAAAAATGGCCACGTGCTCGTAAACATGTCCGATTAATGCTCTCAAATTTTCGGAAATGAAAAGGAAATTAGTTAGAATTTTTCCTTCGATTAATTAAACTTCTAATTAATCGGTTGTATAGGGACATATTCTAAATAAATACTTTTATTATATGTTAGTCATTATTTCAAAAGTTAATAGTTATTCATAATTTAAAGACGAACTTATTCACCTTTTACCATCCTATTATAAATACTTTCAATAACTGCTATCACCATTTTAGTCTAACATTAGGACTAGATTAAAAAACATTCAATAACTAAACATGAAAAGTTACTAATTAAACATAATTCAACAATTGCTTAATAAATCGAGCAGACGTCAATTATTGATTTTACTATTTTCAATAATATATTTTAAGGACAAATTACCCTAAACTCTACTTAGTAAAGTTTTAATTTGACGGTGAGAAAATATTTATTTCAATTCTCTAATTCATACTCATTTATCTAATTTATTATTTATGTATATATTTTGAGAGACTTATAAAATATTGGTACAAAAATTATTCGTCCAACAAAAGGTATAATTTTTCGTATATTAAGAATCATTTAAACTCAAATCTACTATATTATTTATACATAATTTTTAGGTATATGATACAATCATACAATAAGTATAAGAAGTCCAAGATAGACTTCCTTTTAAATTCAAATTCAGTACCATTCATATGTATAAATTTTTTTAGGTAATTGGTAAAATATAAATAAAAAAATTATAATAAAGTATATTTTTTTTAAATTCAGTGACATTTAAACTAAAATGTATATACTTAATTTAATTAAGTATAATGGTATAAGATTATACATAGATAATGAATTAAATGAGTTGGTATGGATTAGAAAGTTAAAATAAATATTCTTTAAAATTGACGGTAAAATTGAAACGTCGTAGGGGACAATTAACCGATATTTTAGTGCAGTTTAATACAGTGCCAAATTTATTTTTTTATTTTTCATTTAAAAAAATATATATTAATAAACTTGAGCACCTGGCGTGCGACGCATGTGACGACGCCATCAAACGGCGTGGTATTCCTGTGGACTCACGTGAGTTCAGTTCCGTGCCCTACGCGACACTCCACGTGTCCCCCAATACGAGGTGGACCCACTCAGCGGCCTATAGGTTTCTGAGATTTATGGAATTTAAGTTTGCATAAATTTTATTTTTCTCGTAATTCACATCATTACTCATTAAAACTTTAGTAATTAAAACTATGAAGAAGAATATTCTAGAAAAGAAATAAAGAATGAAATGACATTTTCTATTGCTTTGAATTGGAAGATTTAGTGGAAAATAAATTGCAATGGTTGGGGCCATGATGGGGTCAACCCTTGCTTGTGGATGGATTCTAGGGACTTAATTAAGTGCTTAATGGAAGAAGGTGTTGTCCCATTGGAATTTTCCATTATGAATGAAAAATTATTTTATTTCTCACAAGATTAGATGATAATTAGTGTCAAACTCCCCAACTTTCCTCTAGAAACTCCACCTTGAGCTTGCTTCTCTAGCTTCAAATATTATCACACGATAATCCTTATAAAGAGAGCGTAAAGGAAGACGAGAGGAAGGAGTTCATCGGTGCTTACTTACTCCATCTCATGCGGAAATACTTCAAACTATTCAGGAATGGGTTGTCGGACAGCACCAACTTCCAACAAGGGTTCCAGTCTTTCGTCCCCCACTGTCAACTGCAGCACCATCCAAGAGAAAGGTTGACGTTTGGTGAAGCGAGCTTTGAAGCTATGCTCGATCAATTTCAAGCAGAGTGGAGTGGAATCAGGCAATGCACCGAGTGGTCCACCAAAATCGCTCGATCTCAACTATTAGAGGTTGGCTCTCCGCTCGCGTCATAAGCATCCTGCATTCCTTGATCGCCGCAACACCTACTGCATTCCTTGATCGCCGCAACACCTAAAGCATCATAGAACAAGATGTGAGTGGAGGATAATTTTAGGAATATGTTTTTGTTAATTATGAATTGTTAAAAACCACCTATTTCTAAGGTAATCGGATTCTCTCTTTTGTTGACATTTTAGCACTACAAAAAAAAAGCAGTTTTATCGACGAAAATATCCGTCGATATTCTGTTGGTACATGTACGTACCGACAGACTTCTGACGGAATTTATTCCGTCGGTAAAATATCCGACGACCCAAGATTCTCGACTAAAATCATAATTCCGTCGGCAATATATACCGACAGAATTAAAAATCCGTTGATATTGTTGGGAAATAACAATTTGCAAAATGGCAGAAATCTCCCGACGGAATCTACTGTTCCGTCGGGAAACTGTAAATATACCGACGGAATCAACTATTCCGTCGGTAATCACCAACGGAACTAGTTAGTTCCGTCGGTAACCTATCGAAATCTGTGGTTTCGATAATTTCTGACGAAACCCGTTCCATCGGTATTCCAACGGGAAATAAAAAAAAATCACAGATTCATTTCATTTACATGTTGTTCCCATATATATTTTCCAAATATATAAACAAACCATCACAATCGATGGTATCATACAATCCACACAACAAATACAATCCACGACAAATATAATTTACATCAAATATAATCTATACACATATATATATCATATGACAATCACACACTAATAAAATCCACCAAACAAAACATTTTCCATACAATCCATAGCTAACCAAATCTACAGAATATATATTCCACACATATTCATATCTAAAGTCAAGTTTACATAATACATATCGAACTAGAATGTAGTCCAAATAATACAAGAACGCGAAATCATAAAGAAATCCGGTAGAAAAGCAAATACAAAATGATGTATAAATAAACAATTTGCATATATATATGTATAACGAATTTTATATGAAATGATAATACCTGAACAAAAATGAGCAAATGATGTAGTGAAGAGCCAATATGTAAATAGGATTGAACGTGACTCCTGAAACATATAGTAAGAAAACCTTTAGAAATAAACATGTTATAATATCAAAAATGCTCACATTATATATAATAAATAAAAGACTAAAGTGTAGTTGAACAAACCTCAAAAAAGCTAATGATCACCGTCTGATGGATCTTGAGTCTCCTGTGACTCAAAACCCTGTGATGCCTGGGTGAAAGAAGTCACAATCGCTCGCATTTGGGCCATGAGATCTTCATTACTCTTGTCACGTTCAACTCTCTTCTTCTCCTCATCAGCTCTCCACTGATCCATATCAGTCATCCTCTGATCCATTTATTTCAGTTGAGAACGCAGTTCTTGGTTTTCATGTCTTAAAAACTGTATCTCACTAGAAGAAGAGGAACTAGCACGACCTACTGGATTCCTCAAACGATCAAATGTCACTTTGGCCTGAGAGCCGAGGCCGTAAAGGGTGGAGTTTTTTGTCCTTTCACCGACAACATCATAACAAATCTCATTTAGATCGTCGGTGGATAAAGATTGTGACTCTCCACCCTCTGCTGATGGCTGAGATGCCTGAGCCACCCTTTCTGTCATTTGTTGCTGGATAAAAAATAATATAATATCCAATTTGATCTGTATTACTAATTACTAATCAAGATAGAAATGAACAAATATAATAAAGTTAATAATCTTACATATAGAGTTTGAGATCGAGAATCAACAAATGACCCATCCTTCTTCTTGTGGGTCTTGAGAAAAATCTCCATACATGTAGGCTGTCGGGCAAGCTCACATTCCTACATTCAAAAAATTCGGGAAAAAAATTAGTATGCTCAACAATACAAGGTTGGTAATAAAGGAGACATTTGTTACAAAGTATAATTTTAAATTATACTCACCAGATCCATGGTATGCTCAACAATAGATCTGGATCCTGACGTATGCCGAGCGGTTCTGGTGCTCGGGCCACTTGGCTCTGTATTCCTATTTGCTTTTGCCTTTTCGGCATTAGCTTGCCACCTTTCTACAGCCCAGGTGGTCGTCCATGCACTCCATATCACCTCCAAAACATACGCAGGCCTAGTGCCCTTCTTTCTCATGTAATACATATGATCTCTGTAGAGTTTGGCACAGTAAGTATTCCATGTAACTTTAAATTGGTCTTCTTGCCCGTCCACCCATTTATATCTTTTCTATAATTATAAGCTAAACATTTAGTTTAAATGATAACTATATTATAGAATGTGAAATATATTAAATTTACTTACCATAAATTCATTATAATAAAATAGCTTCATCTCCTGGTCTACATATCTCCATGTAGTACCAGATGCGCTAACTCGTTCCTTGAATTTTACAGTGATATATGTGGCAACTCTGCGCCCATCTGGAGTGAACCTGCACAAAATAATATGAAGTTCTAAGAAATATATTATAACTAAAGTTATATATAAACTTGAATTAATAGTACAAAATACTTACGAGTCATCGACAACGGTAAGAACCTTGTAGCCACGGGGTGCCACAGGCTGCTGCTCTGCCATAATGATATCTGCAAAATAACATTGCAACACATTGTAATAAGGTCTAAAAACCTGATAATATAAATACAAAACAATATGAAAATATTACTTACCGACGGAAATAATAATGTTAATATTTAATCATCATTAACATCTGACTAATCAATATTAACAGTTTCTATGCCCTCATTGCTAGATGAGCTTAGTTTAACTTCATCCTCACTGTTAGACATCTCCCTATCATCTATCTCTTCGTAAATGTCATTAGCATCTACAAGTAATTGAGAAGTAGATTGGTGTTGTAAATCAACTAAATGTCTCTCCACTTCATCATTCTGAAATGCATCATGGTTTTGAGCAGTGATTGTATTCGGCATCTCTATGGTCGAGCGATGCTTGATTCGACAAACAGACAATTATTCACTAGATCTTCTTCTCTTCGTAGGGTATTCAAGATAGAAAACTTGATCCACTTGTATTCCGAAAATAAAAGGCTCAAACTTGTTGAATCTTTTATTTGTATTAACCTCAACTAAATTATAATTTGGATAAATTCTAGTACCTATTCTTGTGGTCGGATCATACCATGAACATTTGAACAACACACACCTCTTTATTGGTAATACAGGATATTCAATCTCTATAATTTCGTCAAGTCTATCATAGTAATCAAACTCAGTGTTATTGTTGTTCATAGATCCTTTGACGCAAACACCAGAATTATAAGTTAATCTCCCTGAATCTCGTTGTGCCACATGGACTTTAAGGCCATTAACATAGTAACCAGAATACACCTTTATTTTACGAAGAGGTCCTGATGCAATATTGATTATCCTATCATCTTGCACATTTGATATTTTACGATCTTTCACCTATAAAAATAAGTAACATATATCTTAGTACACTTCTTAATAAACATGAACTCAAAATTTTCACAAATTTTCTTACATATATTTGAAACCACAATGCAAATTCAGTCTCTAACTTTGTAGGTACCTCACTTGTACTAATTGATGAGTTTTGTAGATATAATTGTTGTTTGTAGAAGCTAAGAAAAAAACTAATTATATTAAAATTGGGATACCAAGCAAAATAATTAAACGGAGGATAAATATTTGATTTAAGAAGTTTACTTACTTTATGTATGGTTTAACCTCTTCATAATTTAAGAGTATATATGTTCTTGCAGCATGATATTCTTCCTCAGTTAACCATCTAGAAAGTGATGCACCCATTAACTTACCAGGAAACTTAAAAATAGAAAGCATCGATGGATCTATCGGCTGACAAGCATCATCAGAATTTCTAGGACACTTGCGATATCTTGTTTGCACACTATCAACAAAATAATAGGAGCAGAAAGAAGATGCTTCTTCAACTAGATAAGCATTACATATTGATCCTTCAACTCTTGCTTTGTTACGAACATTATTTTTTAATTTTCTCAAAAACCGTTCAAATGGATACATCCATCTGTACTGCACAGAACCTGCTATTTGTGCCTCGTATGGTAAATGTACTGGTAGATGTTCCTTTGAATCAAAAAAACTTGGTGGAAATATGCGCTCCAGTTTACATAATATGAGAGGAATGTCTGTTTCTAGCCGAAGCATATCATCCATCGTAATATACCTTGCTTTCAAATCTCTAAAAAATAGACTCAATTCAATGAGTGCTTGCCAAACATTTTGAGGAAGTAAGTCATAAAAAGCTACTGGAATAAGTCTTTGCATAAATACATGACAGTCATGACTTTTCATTCCAAACATCTTTAATCTATTCATATCCACGCATCGAGCCATATTTGAGGCATAACCATCTGAAAATTTGATTTCTTTCAACCAATTATATAAAGCTTGCTTGCCATCTTTGTCTAATATATAACAAGCCTTTGGAAATCTATTAGTTATTTCATCTTGATGTAACTCTGGTCTATTGACTAGTTCTTTTAATTCCTCGCGTGATTTTGTAGTGTCTTTAGTTTTTCCAGGCACATTCATCACAGTGTTAAAGATATTATCGGAGAAATTTTTCTCAATATGCATAACATATAAATTATGTCGAATAAGCAGATATTTCTAATATAGTAACTCCCAAAAAATACTCCTTTTCTTCCAACCACACTTGCACATCCTAACAATATATTTATTTATCTCATCAGAACCAGATTGAGATACTGGTAGAAATCCTTAACTATCAATTTGCTCAATGATTTGTTCACCTGAAGCATGGAGTGGAGGGAGTTTTCTGACTACAACATTTTTTAGGAAATTTTTCTTATTTCGCCTAAGAGAGTGATCAAGTGGTAAAAATTTACAGTGATTATCAAACCAAGACATCTTCCCACTGTAAGGTAATGAAAATGCATCAGAATCAGTCATGCAGTGTGGACATGCTAATTTACTAGTCGTGCTCCAACCCGACAACATTGAGTATGCTGAAAAATCACTGATCACCCATAATGATGCAGCATGCAATCTAAAATTAGTTTTACTTGCAACATCATAAATCACCGACCCTACATTCCATAATTCATTTAACTCGGCAATCAGAGGTTGTAAGAAAACATCTATCTTCTCTTTGGGATTAGTTGGATCAGGAATAAGTACTGTAAGGAACATAAATTCATCTTTCATACACATCCATGGCGGTAAATTGTACGGTGTCAATATAACCGGCCAAGATGAATATTGTTGTCTTGACTGTCCAAATGACTGAAATCCATCTGCAGAAAGTCCCAATCTCACATTACGTGGTTCCATTGCAAAAGTAGGAAATACAACATCTAGATGTTTCCATGCAGGTGAATCAGAAGGATGACACATTATACCTCCATCGTGCTCATGCTCATGATGCCACATCATATGGCAAGCTGTAGCAGCAGATGCATACAAACGTTGAAGTCTAGCAGTTAATGGAAAATAATACATCACTTTCCAAGCAATTTTTTTCTTCTTCTGCCCTGGTATGCGAGTACCATGCTTATAACGAGGGTGTGTACAGATTTTACATTCGCGCAGATCATTGTCTTCATTCCAAAATATCATACAGTTATTTATACAACAATCAATCTTCTCCACAGGCAAACCTAAACCTCTGATGAATTTTTTTGTACTGTAAAAACTATGCGTCATTATGTTATCAGCGGGAAGCAATTCTGACATTAACTGACAAATGTCATCGTAACATCTTTCTAAAAAATGATGTTCTGCTTTCATATTTAATAACCTTGCAGTAGCTGATAATTGAGAATGACCAGAAGGAATGTCTTTCCACACTTCTTTTTCACTAGCCTTTAACATTTCATATAGTTGTTGGCATTCAGGTGTTGGTGTTTCATCTATATTGGAATAATCAACTGCAGCATTCATCGCATCATGAACCATTGATTGCATTGCAATATCAATATTAGTTGATGCTTCAGGAGCGGTAACAGTTGTCCTAGAAGACGAACCACCAGAAGGTCCAATTGGTTCATATAAATAAGGCTCTCCGTGACAGTACTAATTGTAGTAATTTGGCATAAAACCATTTCTACATATATGCATTTTTACGGTATCATCATCACGGAAAACTCTATTTTGACATTTTTTATGATTGCATGGACATCGTAACTCAGCATCATTCATACATTCAGGGTGACTTTTAGCAAAGTTCACAAACTGTTCAACTTCAGCAATAAAATCATCTCTAATAAATCTTTTTTCTAATCGATTGTACATCCAAGCTTTGTTCATAGACATTTTCACCTAAAACTAATATATTGAGAACTAGAAATTAACATACATTAACATACTAACACAAAACAAACAAACGGACTATATTATGTTATAAATTAACATACTAACATAACATATTTCTAAATTTAACCATGTTAAATGACATATAGTATAATTTAGTAAATTTTACCTGAAGATGTGTAGGTCAACCGGAGAAGAGCAGCAAATGCTACATGTTTACAAAATAAAAATAATTTAGCTCAAAAATTATGACAAAAAGAAATGACAAGTTGCTCACGGCAACAAGCAAAACCTGCCGGCCAGCTGGCGACTGACGTGGCCGGCATAGCCGTTGGCGGCCGACGACGGCCGGCACAGCAGCTGGCGGCCGCAGGCAGGCGCAGAAGGCCGTAGGTGGCCGCCGTCGGCCACCGCCGGCCACTGGTGGGCGCAACCGGACGCCGTTGGCCACGCTTGTGGGCGCAGGCCGATGGCAACTACCGATCGTAGGAAAAGAAACAAAAAAAAAGCCCTAACCTGCGATCGGGATTGGGGAGAACGAAGGAGTCAGCTGCGCGCGTGAGGGAACGAGCGAAGGGGTTCGGTCATTTTTAGGTAGCGTTACCGACGGAATTAAAATTCCGTCGGTAACCTTTAATTTTATCGACGGAATGAATTATTCCATCGGTAAAATCCTTGATTTCCCGACGGAATTTTTCCTTCCATCGGTACCAATAGGGTTTACCGACGGAATGAATGATTCCGTCGGTAAAATTAAAGGTTACCGACGGAATTTTAATTCCGTCGGTAACCCTGTCGGTAATCCTGCTTTCTTTTGTAGTGTAGTGATGTGGCAAGCATCCTTCATTACTTGGAATTGATCATTATCTAAACTAAATAGGATTATCAACAATAACCTTTGAGAGATAACCTAACCTTGAACCAAACACACACTAAAGCGCATTTGGTTCAAAGTTATCATGGATAACCTTGGTTATCCGCTTACGGTTATCCATGATAATCGTGTTTGGTACTAGGTTTTTCTCGATTTCGAAGTTTTTCTCAATTCTGAAATGTTTACCAACGCCATGAATCAAGGCATCCAACTGAGAATTGGATTATCTCGGGCTATCGAGGTTTATTTTTGACTCTCAAGGTTTAGCAAAAACTTTTCTGAAATTATCCTCCGAACGATCAAAGCACAATTGGAGTCGAGCACGATCGTCTAATGCGAGTGGAGAGGCGTTGCGTTCCTTCACACATGCAAGTCACTATCGAAGCTTTGTGGGCGCGCGGTAGCGACACACAAAAGCACAGCGACGACAACCGACATTTCTATCGTTCGTGCAGGATGGCGGTAGTGAATAATGGTTGGGGGGCAATGGACGGCCCGAGATGGCAACAAGTGGTGGCAACAGGCGCAGAGGCGCGACGGAGGTGGCAACTAGCAAACAGAGGCGCAATGGTTGTAGGTGGTAACAGGCGGTGGTAGTCGATGTTGCCATCGTTCAAGCATGATGGCGGCAGTGAATAGCGAGCGACAAGTAGCGATAGCAGGCAATGACAGTGGGAGTGGTAACAGGAGGAGGAAGAAGAATAAATTTTATTTTTTTAACTTTAGAATTTTGATTAAAACTTTAGTAAATAAAATCAATCAACTTCTAACTATAATTTGAATAAACTAAATAAATTTAATCTAAAGTCCAATAAAATTATCTATTTTTTTAATAATAAAAAAATAAAATATTATCTAATTTTATTTATTTATATATATCATTGTTAATAATAATATTATCATTATTATTATATATTTTTTTAGATTTTATTTTTTAAAAATTAAAATAAATACAATACTAGATAAGCATACAATATCATTATATATTTTTAAAATTTTTAATTTGGACACATATAATATCATAATGTTTAGGATTGAATAAAGAGTAATATAATAAAATGTTACACTAAATTATAGAATAAAACCTCCAAATAAATAAGATTATTACATTATCTAAATTGAGCTAAATAACATCATATTTCATTTTCAATAATTAAGATTATATAATAATCTGATAATCATATAACTAGAGACGGATCTATGTTAGGACGGTACTGGTTTGTAGCCCACCGCAAAGTCATCCAAAAGCACTTCCTACGTCCATACCATTTTTCTATTGAATGTTTCCTGTTACAATTTGTGATTGATTCAAAACTCATTTAGTTTAATCCCAGTGATCGAGCAGTCAAATATATGATTAATTACCAATGGTGTAGTTCTGGTTCACGCACTAAACAAATCATATTGCATAATAAATTGCAAAAAAAAAAAAAACCGAGTCAATAAAACAAATGACATTTTCATTATATTTTTCAACACTAAGGGGACGTTTGGTTAAATGATGAGAATGACTATAGATATGAGTTTGATAGTAAGGTGTAATGAGAATGAGAATGGAAATGAAACTCACCTAATTATATGGGTTTGGTTGATTCCCATAAATCTAGAAATCATTCTCAAATTGTCATTCCCAAATCTACAATTCAAACATCATCTTTTACTATCATTCCATTCCCTCATTCCCAAACTCATCAACCAAACATCCCCTAAATGTACTTTCAGATCATTCCTTTATCATCTAAATGGTCAAATCACATAATAATTTATTACATGAATAATAATAAAAAAATATAGTTTATATGGATAAATTTATTTTGTGGATCGGCATCCAACCCTCCAAACAATAAATTTTCTAATTAATTAACTATATCAATCAGATTTGACGCGATGTTAATATGAAATATCTAGGAGTGAATGGACATAATCGGGTATCTATATGTGTATGTTGATGGATTCGTCACATTTTTCTATCCTTTATTTCGATACCAATATCATATAAGGATTTCATCTAATGTAATGAGCTCAATTATATAGGCTCAATATATTAAACGAGATTTAGTTAAGAATATAGATGTAAATTCTATAGATGAATTTTATATTTCAAAATCTCGTAAGCACAATTTCATTGAACAAATAATGATATATATAAAGAGAAAGAATTATGTCTACTGTGGACTTGTCCGTGCCCCGACTTGCCTCCAATGCATCAGAATCACCTTCGTCAAATTTTTTTTTTTCACAGTGTTGAGGCGCCTGAATCAAATACAACAGCCTTAATTCATTTTTTAATCAATATCCACAAATCTTAAATCCTAAATACATATATTATACCTCGTGAACACCTTTTTTTTTTTTTTAGCTTGAACACTATAACCCAATCCCTAAATCTTAAAGGTAAAATTTAATTGGCTTAATTCCGGAGCTAGAAATAAATAAATAAAATAAAATAAAAAATATTATTAAACACCCTAAATACATACCCCTTAAGCACCTAAATATTTTTGAGTTAAAATTTTTTTTTAGCTTGAACATTATAATCAAACCCCTAAACCCTAAAAATAAAATCTAATTAGCTTAATCCCAAAGCTATAAAAAATAAAAAAAAATGCCTAAAAATGTACTGTAATGAATTAAGGCACCTAAATTTGATCTAAGCTCCTCAATACTGTTAATAAAAAAAATTGACGAACGTGCCTTCATTAGAGGCGCGCACGTGATATATATATATATAATTAAAGTCTTCTCAAGTGATACGACGTGTCATGGATGTCCTCGAGGATAGTGTGGAGTAAATAGTCAAGATGATATGCCAGTTATGGTTAAGAGAGGTGGCAGTTAAAGTTAAGGTGAGGTGGAGCCAGTCAGGGTATACGTAGTCGGATGAACCACTCACCTTTGGGGTTCAGCTCCCCACTTTCAAGGGTAAGTCTTCCAATATATAGTTGGTTGGAATAATAGCCGGTTGGACCTTCCGGGACTAAGAGCATCCACATCAAATACCCTATTCAAAGATTTTATCCTAAATTTTAGATAGAGTAGCTAAAAAATCTTTGCATGAACTACCATATTCATCCCCTAAATTATGCATTTATGAATAGTACTTTTCTAAATTTAGGGAATGAATTTCATTCTCTAAACATTATAGAAGAGAGAGAAGAAATAGGGAAGCTGGTATATGATGTATTGAAAAGTGGATATCTAAATTTAATAAAGTAACCTTTTTTACTCTAAATTAAACATTTTAGATAGGGAAATTGGTGTGGATGCTCGCTCCTCATTCTTCAAGGGCAAGTCTCCTAACATACTATCTGTTGGCCCTTTCAGGACTTAGCTCCCCACTTTTCAACTGCAAGTCTCCCAGTATATAGCAGATCGACAGCAAAGTCCGTCGGACCTTCGGGACTTAGCTCCCCACTTTTCAAGGGCAAGTGTTCCAGTATACAACCAGTCGGCCCCAAAGTCGGTCAAGTCTTTGGGACTTAGCTCTCCACTTCTCATATGCAAGTCTCTCAGTATACAGCCGATCGGTACTAGAGCCAGTCAGACTTTCGACACTTAGCTCCCCGCTCCTCATGTGCAAATTTCCCAACATACAGCCGGTCACCTATAAGACTAGTCGGATTTTCTTCGGGAGACAGCAGTGTCAGAGAATCATAACAACTTGTCAAAGAATAATAGTTATTTGTTAGGGAATATGTTGGTACCCTAAGGTGGTTTTGATGTGATCAACCAAGTCAGGTTAGGTCTTGTTGGTTTTTAACATTGTGCCTAAGTGTGCAGGAACCTTGGAGCACAGAAAGTCGAGCAAAAGATGCAGCTAGCAAGGATGACACGGGAGAGAGCCGACAGGTTTGGTGCGTCCGAGGGATGAGATGCTGCGAAAAAGTACGCGGGCGGACGAGAAGGGTGCGTGCAGTGTTTCCAAGGGACGAGAAGTCGGAGCGGAAAGTTGCTCAAGGAGACGAGCAAAAGACGTATCCAATGAGAAGGATGGCATGGGATAGAGCCAACGAACTCGGTGCGTTCGAGGGATAAAGCACTGCGAAAGAGTACGCTAGCGGACGAGAAGGAAGTACATGACGATTCCGAGGGACGAGAAGCCAAGAGCGGAAGGTTGCTCGAGAAGGCCGGAAGTTGGGTTCGGATGAGCCCTATTTCGGATGGCCGAGATCACCTAACCGAGCGGAGCCGGAGCGGAAGACCGGTACTGAAGTTAACAAAATGTTGACTTTTTGGTTTGAGGTGCCCCAACCTAGTCCGGGGCACCCTGAACCCTTCCGGCCACCCGAATCGTGATGTTTATTCAAAACACGCCAAACATGATCCGTTGCAACGGGGATAAAATTTTATCCCCCTCCAAGCGCTTTGAACCCTTCCAGGCGCCCCAACTAGAGCTATAAATACAACCCTGGTCCCAGAAGCTAGATAAAGACTTGAGAAACACTTGTAATTAATTCTACTTGATTCTGGCTTTGTTATTGTGAGTCATCAACGTTGTAAGAGACTTCTCCGCCTGAAAGAGACTTTGATAGTGAGCTTCAACTACTTTGGATTAACAACCTCCCAACCAAGTAAATCGTTTGCGCCTGTTCTTTCTTTTAGTCTCTTATTTATTATATGCAAGTGTTAGTTTAATTTATCTTGTAAAGTCGGAGAAAGGTTGTTTTAATATTGCAATGCTATTCACCCCCTCTAGTCAACCGCCCAAGCGATCCTAACAAGTGGTATCAGAGTCATGACGTCTCAAAAGGACTAACCGCCGACTCAAGCAAACAAGAAATGACTGGAGCTAGCATCTACCCACCAACGTTCAAGGTGGAGTTCGCGTTTTGGAAGCGACAAATGGAGGTATTTCTTAAAATAGTTTTTAATATTTTATTAATAATGAAATATAGTTATGAAGCACCGAAGAACATGAATGGAGAAGAAATCGAAAAATACCTTTGGACCAAAAAATATCACGATGATTTTACATCAAATGGTAAGGCTGAATTTCATCTTTTAAGCGTACTACTGGTTGAAGATCTCGACAAAATCGATGACTACCAAAGTGTAAAAGAACTTTGGGAAAAATTCTTAAAGCTCTATAAAGAACTAAAAGAAGCTGAATCTAACTCCTTGATGGGCACCAAGTCATCATCAGAAGAATCTGAAACCGAGAAAATCGCCGGAACAACTCTAATAGCCGAGTACCTACCAGAAGATGAAGCAAGCTCATCCTCAATGAACAATGAAAGCATCGATGAAGAGGGAGCATCATCAGAGGAAAGCATCACTACAAGGGGAGCATTAGAAATCGATATAGTAAGTCAGGTAAGTAAACTTTCTCCAGAGTAATTATATAAATTTGTGCAAATGCTAAGTATTGTATAAGAAGAGAATAAAGTATATCAAATCAAAGAAAGAATTTACATATCTAAAAGAATAATTTGAGAAATTAATAGATAAAAATTCAAAATTAAAAGATAAAATAGAAATATTAGAAAAGGATAACTCATGCATAAATATTTCTCTTGCTCTAGAAAGAAATTTCAAATATCATCGAAAGTTGAATTGGTATTATAAATTTCACAAGGGATAAATTATAAAATTGACTAGAAAACATGTTTCTAAAAAATTCTTGATAAATTCAATAGGAAGAAATCTATATTGGGTTACGAAATCATGGTTAAATTAAATATCTTTACATGATTTATGTTAGAAATTAATTAGAACTTAATTTTTTTTAGAAAGAAAACTTTTTAAAACTTTTTTTTGATGAATTTTCTATAAACTCTCGAAAAGTCAATTATTGAAATTTTATATTTGTGCAAAGTCACTTGCTATTATTATATATTCTCAAAAAATATCTCAAATTATTTTAACTATGCTTAAGCATTTTTTTAAATATGACTTTATGTAGAATAGAAGTTTTTTTTACTAAACATTATATTTTTTTCTGCTATACTGTTATAAAAATTTTCAAGATTTGTTTTTCAAGTCTAAAAATCCAGATTTTCAACTGCTTTAAACTTCTTGATTTTTTTTAAAAATTTTTTAAACCCTTAGACTTTTTAGACCTTCCAAATAATATATTTAACATACCCCACTTTTAATGTGATCAAAAGGTGGAGTAGTAAAGATTAAGTCTAGGGGGAGGGTAGTACAAAATTTTAATTTTTGTACTTGCAAAAAAAATTTTGTACTTGCAATTTTTTTTTTATAAACTGCTCTAACTTAACTTGAGTTTGATCACATCAAAAAGGAGGAGATTGTTGGTATACCAAGGTGGTTTTGATGTGATCGACCAAGTTAGGTTAGGTCTTGTTGGTTTTTAACCTTATGTCTAAATGTGCAGGAACTTAGGAGCACAGGAAGTCGAGCAAAAGACACAGCTAGCGAGAAGGACGACACGGGAGAGAGCCGACGAGCTCGGTACGTCCGAGGGATGAGATGCTGTGGAAGAGTATGTGGGCGGACAAGAAGGTAGCGTGTAGTGTTTTCAAGGGACGAGAAGCCAAAGCGGAAGGTTACTCGATGAGACGAGCAAAAAACGCAACAGTGAGAAGGATGGCACGGGAGAGAGCCAACAAGCTCGGTGTGTCCTACGGACGAGGCGCTGCGGAAGAGTACGCCAACGAACGAGAAGGAAGCATGTGGCGATTCTGAGGGACGCGAAGCCAGGAGTGGAAGATTGCTCGAGAAGGTCGGAAGTTGAGTTCGAGTGAGCCCTATTCCGGATGACCGAGATCACCCAAGCGAGCGGCGCCGGAGCGGAAGTCTCGGATCAAGACGAGCGGAACCAGAGTAAAAGACCAGGACCGAAAGTCAACAAAAATGTTAACTTTTCGGTCCAGGGCGCCTCAACCTAGTCCAGGGCGCCCTAAACTCCTCCGGGCGCCCGGACCATGATGTTTATCTGGAACGCGTCAAACGTGATCCATTACGAAGGGATAAAGTTTTATTCTCTTCTAGGCACCTAGAACCCTTCCAGGCGGCCCGACTAGGGCTATAAATACAGCTCTGGTCCTAGAAACTAGATAAGGACTTGAGAAACACTTGTAATTGATTCTACTTGATTCTAGCTTTGTTATTGTGAGCCATCATTCCATCAACTTTATAAGAGGTTTCTCTGTCTGAAGGAGACTTTGATAATGAGCTTCAACTGCTTTGGATTAGCAACCTTCCCGGTTGTAACCAAGTAAATCGTTTACGCTTCTTCTTTCTTTTAGTCTCTTATTTATTATATGCAAGTGTTAGTTTAATTTAGCTTGTAAAGTCCGAGAAAAGTTGTTTTAATTTTGCAGGCCTATTCATCCCCCTCTAGTCGGCCACCCAAACAATCCTAACAGAATATTCCACTATCTTGACATATGCACGCAATAGAATTTTCCTCTGAGGGTAGTCATGCCTCTTCATTTACTCGACATATTTTGACATAAGACATTTTCTGACGCCTCACATTATGGAGGTCATGAGGATCAGTACAAAAAGGGGTCCTCTCCATTCGCTCGGTATACGATATACTATGCGCGTGCACACATATCTATTTTACTATTTTACTATTCATTTTCTTCTCCATTCTTTTTGTCGCGGTTCTAAATTGAGCGTCGAAGTACCTGCATCATGGACCCCCTTCTCTAATTCTCGCTCTAATATTTCTGTTTACTCTTTTTGTAGTGTGCACAAAAAGGATCGCTCGGTGCTATCCCCCTCTGGCTCAGAGTCTTCTCACGATCAACAGCAGAGCCACCTACCCAATGCGATATTTTCTTCAATTTCAAATAAGATCATAAAGTTTAAGCTCAGTCCATATATAATTTCTAGATCCATCCTTGTACATAACCAAGATTATACGTAATAATCTCGAATCAAACGTACTCTTTTATTTGTCCCTTATCCAAATGCCATGAATCTTGATGTTTATGCTAGATGTGTCTTGATGTTTATTTTAGAGAAAATATTAATATTTTAAAATTATGTTAGAGATGAAATTGATGCACTAATTGAGTTTGATTTGTGTGTCATAAACATGAAAAATATTTCTAAACCAAGTTGGAGAGGGAGGTCGTGCTTCCGGTGGCACGACCCTTGATGGGGACGCCAACGGCTGCCGGAGAATAGTGGCTCAGTGATCGTATAAGAACACTCTATAAAGTGAAGTGTATCGAGCGATGTGGCTCATGTTCATCGCCAAATGGATCAAGTGACATGTTTTATCTTGATGGCCCAATGGACCTAATAGGCTCAATCAGCCCAATAATAGTCCCATCAAAAGGGCTGCTGCTAAAAATAGATTTATTAAAACACAATCCATCCTAAATTTTATTATGGACGAAAATAAAAAGGGAGTCCCAAATTAAGAGTAGCATCAAATGGACACTCCTGTTTCAATTGAAAAAAAACCAAACAAACAAACAAATGGCACTCCTTAGTGATTTTATTTCGAAAATACCTTTTGATCCAATGTTATTGTAGTAGCTATTGATAAAACTACCGAGTAGCTAATACAATATGTAAAAACTACCTAATATCTATTACGTGTTTAGGGAGAGTTAAGAGATTTAGGATTTATACTGTGTAAAAGTAATCAAGTAGCTACTATAATATATTTAAGATGAATTTAAAATTTATAGTTAGGGTTTAGAGTTGTAGAAGCTACCTAATAACTTCTACAATTATTTTAAAATGATTTTGTTATTTTAAAATGATTTTGATGAAACTTGGATAATTATGATCAAGTTGGTAAATAGAATTTTGATATTCAAAAATTCTAAACTCTAAACGCATCATAAACACATTATAGTAGTTATTGGGTATTTTTTTTACACATTGTAATAGCTATTGGCTAATTTCTACGTAGTGTAAATCCTAAATCTTAAACCATAAATTTATCATAAACACGTTATAGCAACTACTCGGTGACTTCTACATATTGTAGCACTTACTCAGTAATTTCTATATGATGTCAATCTTAAATCTTAATTTCTAATTTCTACACTATATGATAGTTATTAAGTAGTTTCTATGTATTATAGTAGCTATCAGTAGTTACTATAACAATACTGGATTAAGAGGTATTTTTGGAATAAAATTATTGAAGCAGTGCTTTTTGATATTTTTCTTTTTAAAAAAAAGGGTGCCTGGTGATTTATAAAATTTAAGGTGCCTTTTTTGATGTTTGCTCTTTTATTTTTAAAGTATCCTTTTTATCCTACCAGTCCAATATTATTAGAATAGTTTGAGTACAAACTACTACGAGTAATTTTAGTTAAAGTTCCTTATAGTTAAATTGCTCCATGTTGCAATTGTTTTAGACAAAATTAGTATACTATGGAGCGATTTAGGTCAAAATTGTTCTAAATAATTATCAAATTGCTCCAAATAATTAAAAATTACTCCGCTTTATGACAATTTGAGTCAGAAGGACTAATGAAAAAATATATATTTACACACATCCCATCCTATTTTTTAAAAAATTATCCAGTGCTAATTCAACATTATTATAACAGTTTTAACTTAAATTGCGCCAAGTAATTTTGATCAAAATTATCCCGAATAATTATGGTTAAGTTGCTCCATGTTATAATAATTTAGACAAAATTAATATAACATAGAGCAATTTAGAAAAAAAATATATTATAAAAGTTCAAGTAAAAATCATTTCATTTTAAACCAATCAATTATTTTGATGACTGAGTCAGTTTTATTAAAAAAAATTCACTGACAATTAAAATAAATTGAGAAATATCTATGGAGGTATATCTAGACGTCTAATATTTTAGATCCATTTTTTATTATAGTGATAAAAAGTGGAATTTATCATCCCAGTGATTTTATACATGATTTTATGACCATATATAAAAAGATAAATTAAAAAATTATAGTTGACCAGTGTGAAGAAAGACTTTTTTTTTTCCTAACTATATAGAAATTTAAATCCGTATCCTATAATATAATAATTCTGTTCCGTGCTAATTAACTCAAAAGTCCAAGTTTTTTATTAGAAGAGTACAGTGTAAGTGAGACTAAAATCTTTACCTACCCATTACCTCTCCCGCTTTATAACTGCATTTGAAGTAGTCAGGCCCGGCCCTGGAGGAGGGTCATCCTGGGTGATGGCCCTGGGCCTTGAGTTTTGGGGGGCCCAAATTTTTTTTTAAAACAATATTATGTTTAAATTTTAATAGGTGTAGTGCATCCGTGCAGGATTAGATTTAGGGCTTTTCTTCCACCGCCTACACCTGTGCTGTGCAATGAAAAACTCGCCGCGGTGCCCCTGCTGGTTGTTGCCTTCGGCTTCACCTGCGCCTACAAGAAAGAGGACTCAAAAGATAAGTCTTCTCCTCCTTTTCGATTTGAAATTTTCTATTCATATCGCATCTCTTCTTCTCCTTTCGCTCACGACTTTGTCTTCAACGACTATTTCTGTCACATCTCTTCTTCTCCAGTTCTCCTTTCAAATCTATGTCACTTCTCAAGATTTTTTTTACTGTTATTTTTGTATCCACAGAGATGATAAATACAACCCATTGAATTAGATTTTTCATTGTGAACTACTGAACTGTGAGCTCTGCTTTGGTTGTCTACTTGTTTGTTGTCGTTGTGAAAAAATTGAAGACTTGCTGTCTTGCTCTTGGTTAGTTGGTTGTATACTTGTATGCAACTAAGCTAATGATTTAATTGTAAGCTTCTTAAGGTGCTGTTTTTCTTTACTCAAGCTAATGATTTAATTGTCTTTCTTCAACTTTACATCTAAACTTTGTTTCTGGTTCAAATGATTTGCATTACTTGCTGCAGAAATAACATTAAAATCTGCAGAATTAAAATCTGCTTCAAATGATTTTTGCATTACTTGCTGGCTTGCTGCAGAAATAGCATTAAAATCTGCAACATTAAAATCTGCAGAATTAAAATATGCTTCAAACAATTTTTGCATTACTTGCTGGCTTGCTGCAGAAATGGTATTAAAATTTGCAGCATAGTGACTAGTGATTAGGAACTAGTTAATAAGGTCAAAGAGAAGTCTCACTATGATGTTGTCTAATGTACTTAACAAGCTAATTTTGAATTGCTAATTTATATTGTGTGTTTTATCTCCAGTATCCATTTTCTTGTGAGCTTCTTAAGGTACTGTTTTTCTTTACTCACTTGAAGAATTGCTCTTGGTTGTATGCAGCTAAGCTAGTGATTTAATTAGTCAACTCATATTGATCATGCATACATTGTATGCAATTACAGGAAAAACTGGTTGCATTTTGCATATTTGTTGTTTGTTAACTCAGATATCTATAGTGTAAATGACAATGTGCAATGGATATAGTTGGACTTATAGTTGAAAACCTAATATAAAAATTTAGCACAAACAGAGGTTGGACTTGATCTTAGGATGTTAGAATGATTACAAAATAACTCTCCTTTCAAATGGAAATGAAATGCTAAGTCTGTTGGTACAATGATACTCTTAAGTGGCCAAGTTTTATTTAACTGAATTACTTATTTTAATGTGTTTTACAAAGGGTGTTGTTTCTATGCGCTTGAACTTGTGTTGTTATAATTAGTATTGTTGTTTCTTTAAGTACCATAATTTTACTAATTAATTTTAATTTGATAATGATTTGATTTTCTTTTAACAGGTGTTGTCTGACGAGGTGCTTAACTTAACGACCTAGGACATTTCCATTAATATTGAAAACTATCATATTCCAGGTGCTATTATTCCTTTACTAGTGAAATAATTTGAATTATCTTTTTTTTTGTAATTGTTGTGGTTTTGTACATTATAATATGTTGCCTAAAAAACATCTTTCTGGATGTGAGAAAAGGAAAAAAAGAAAAAAATTAGAACAATTGACTGAATCACAAAGAGGTGCTATTAATAAATTCTTTATTAAAAGTTCTCATGATAATGTACAAAATTCAACTATGATTGTGAATGATGTAGATGAGTGTAATGAGATTCACGATGTTAATGAAGAAAGGGAAAATTTGAGTGAGCATGAAAATGTTATAAATAGGGTAGATAATGAGAATATTAACATTGATAAACAATTTATTTCTTCACTTGATATATATGATCCAAGAAATTGGGATAATCTTGATAACAATGCACGTGATATTTTAGTTGAAAAAAGGCCTATAAGAGAAATGAATATTATATATCCTTTGGACGATACTTCTAGGCATTTTTCTTGTGCTCATTATTCTAGACATTTAAGTAATGGAGAAATAAGAGACCGAAAGTGGTTGGTTTACAGTAAATATGTAGATAAAGTTTATTGCTTTTGTTGCAAGTTGTTTAAATCTGAAAACAATAGAAGTTCATTAGCAAAGGATGGATTTAGAGATTGGAAACATCTTAGTGAACGACTTAAAGAACATGAAAATACTATTGAACATATAACTAACATGAACACTTGGAATGAATTAAAAATGCGATTAGATAAAAATCTAACAATTGATAAAGACTTACAACGAGAAATTTCCAAAGAAAAAGAGTGTTGGAGACAAGTTATAACAAGAATAATAGCAACTGTAAAATGTCTTTCTAAACGTTGCTTGGCTTTTCGAGGATCTAATGAAAAACTTTATCAAGACAATAATGGAAATTTTTTGGGGTTGATTGAAATGATTGCTGAATTTGATTATGTGATGCAAGATCATATTAGACGTATTCAAAGTAATGAAATTCATTATCATTACCTAGGTCATAAAATTCAGAATGAGTTGATTTCTATTTTAGCTAATAATGTTAAAAGTGTTATCATTAATAAAATTAAAGAAGCAAAATATTTTTCAATAATTCTTGATTGTACCCCAGATATAAGTCATCAAGAACAAATAACTTTTATAGTACGATGTGTTAATATGTCAGGTAATAAAGTGAAAATAGAGGAGTACTTTTTAGAGTTTCTAAAAGTAGATGATACATCTGGTTTAGGACTTTTTAACGAATTACAAAATGTGTTAAAATCACTTGATCTTAGTATCGAAAATATTAGAGGTCAAAGTTATGATAATGGTTCCAATATGAAAGGAAAACACCAAGGAGTTCAAAAGAGGTTACTTGAAATAAATCCAAGAGCGTTGTATATGCCATGTGCTTGTCATAGTCTTAATCTAACTTTTAGTGATATGGCACATTCTTGTGTTAAAGCTGTTTATTTTTTTGGAGTAGTGCAACGCATATATACATTATTTTCAAGTTCTCCTAAGAGATGGAAAATTTTACTTAATAATGTGAAGGGATTAACCGTCAAATCTTTGTCGAATACTCGTTGGGAAAGTCGTATTAAAAGTGTTCAAGCTATTAGATTTCAAATTGTGGAAGTGAGAGCAGCTTTACTTGAATTACATAATATTTGTGATGATGCAAAGTCAATAAGTGAAGCTGAAAGTTTAGCTAATTCAATCGAAAAATTTGAATTTTTACTTGGTATGGTCATTTGGTATGATATCTTATTTGCTATAAACATGGTGAGTAAGAAATTACAATCAAAATCTATGTGCATGGACTCTGCCATGAAACAATTAGAAGGTGTAATCTTATTTTTTGAAAAGTATAGGAATGATGGTTATGCTGCAAGTTTGACTATTGCTAAGAGTCTTGCATTAGATATGAATATAGAGCCAATATTTACAACAAAGTGCCGTATTTTTAGGAAAAGACAATTTAATGAAAGAGAAGATGATGAAGTTTCACTATCATTAGAAGAGTCTTTTAGAATTGATTATTTTATTGTTGTTGTGGACATGACAATTGCTTCTTTAAAATGTAGATTCGAGCAAATGGAAACCTTTGAAAATATATTTGGCTTTTTATTTGATTCAAAAACATTAAGAACTTTGAATGATGATGAATTAAGAAAATATTGTGTCAATTTAAAATCTACTCTAACTCATGACAACTCATCAGATGTTGAGTTAGATGATTTATTTACTGAATTAAAAATATTACAAACGACTTTACCAAATATGATAATGTCTGCAATTGATATTCTTGAATTTGTTCAAAGTATAGATTGTTATCCAAATGTTGCAATTGCTTATAGAATTTTATTGACTATGCCTGTTACAGTAGCATCGGCTGAAAGAAGTTTTTCAAAATTAAAATTATTAAAAACATATATGAGATCGTCAATGTCTCAAGAAAGATTAAATGGATTGGTAATTTTATGTATTGAAAAAGACATCTTAGAAAATCTTGAAACTGATAATATTATAGAAGATTTTGTAAATAGAAATGCTAGAAGAAGTCATTATAAATAAATTATATATTATTAAAAATTTATTTAGGATCTCGTTTTATTATTTCGCCCAGGGCCTCCTGAGTCGAAGGACCGGGGCTGGAAGTAGTTTAATCAACTTGAGAGTAACTTTCATCAATATTAAAGCTCTACTTTCTAACAATTTTGATAAATAAAATTATTCTACGTTTAGCAATTTCAAGGTATAAAATACTATTGATGCGGTAATGATGAGGGATCCTATTTTACTGTCATAGTAGATATCAAAATCAGGACGATCAACGTATATAGGGCATCGGCCGGTCGAGTGAAGTATTTCCTGACAGGGAGAAAGAATCTGACCCGTCGTTGTCAACTTCGACACTGAGCATTCAAACACCCGATGCTCAAGGGAGAACGACGTGTAGAAGCCGAGCTGAGTGGCTACCCCGCTCGGCCAAGCAACAGACTCAGCATCAACCGAGCATGCGGACAGTGAGCTTCCGGTCGAGAGGATATCCCGCTCGGCCCAGCGACAGATCACGAGGATGGAGGATTCCCGACTGAGCGACCACCCCGCTCGGCCTAACAGCAGACAATACACGAGCAGTGTGTTGGTTGCTACTCGGAAAACCTAATGGTTCCACTGTACAAAAATTTTGTATAAAGGTCTGAACTTTTTCCTAGCTGCCATGTGTTCTTTTAAATTAAACTTGGATCGCCTGGGGAACTTAACACGTTTGATCCAAAGTTTAGTCTATTTGTTCTTTTAGGTTTAGACTTGGATCTCCTGCGAAACTTAACACGTTCGATCGAAATCACCTAGGTTATTAATTTCATTAAATAGTAGTTTCCAAAATTGGCTTCCAGGACTGCATGACGAGGCACATGGCCTTCTTGGATATGGGAACAACCACCACCGCCTAGACAAAGCCTTTTAAGGAAAGTTAATATTTAATTTCCTTAAATAACTTTAGGTCAACCGAAAAGAACAATCAAATCACAAGGAAAAGAAAAACAAAAAAAAACACAAATTCAAAAACTATTTCGAAATACTAGAATCGCAAACCTCTTGTATTTGGTATTATTTCCAAAAATAACTAGTATGATGCGGAAAGGAAAAATACTAGTTATACCTTTTAGAAAGACCTCTTGATCTTCTACAGTATTCCTCTTCTAACCTCGGACGTTGTGTGGGCAACGATCTTCCAAGATGAGGACCACCTAGCACCTTCTTCTTCTTCCTTCAAGTTTCGTCCAAGCACCAAAATCCAAGGATGAAGAACTTTTTCCACCAACTAAGCTCCAAGGGATGCAAACTTTCTCTCATTCTTCTTCTTCTTCTCCAAGTAGTATCCGGCCACCACAAAAGCTCCAAGCAAGGAAGAGTTTCGGCCACCACAAAGAGGAAGAGAAGGAGAGAGGATGGCCGGCCACAACACCAAGGAAAAAGAGGGAGAAAATAATAGAAGTTGTGTCTCATGAAGGCACCCCAACCCCCTCTTTTATAATCCTTAGCTTTGGTAATTTAGGAAATTTAATTACAATAAAATTTCCTTAACTTTCCTTGACATGAATTAATTAAGAAAAATAAAATAAAATTTCCCAATTAGACATATCATGGCCGGCCACATCAATAAGAGCAAACAAGGCAATTTCAATCAACAATTAAAATTCCTTATTTGTCTTCGGAAATTTTTAAAAAATAAAATTTCCCTTTAAAATCCCTTCATGGTTGATAAAAAGAAATTTCTATAATTTTAATTTTTCAACATGTGAATAATTTACAAAGAAGAAAAATAAAATATCTTTCCAATCTACAAATAAGGAAAGAGATCTAATCTCTTTCTTTAATCTTTTGTAGATCCTTTTAAGAGATATTTTAATTTTTAATCTCTCCAATAAATTATATCTTTCACATAAGAAAAATTTAAAATTAAAATCCTTTTTAATTTAATGGGGGCCGGCCACCTAAGCTTGGGTTCGAGCTAGGGCCGGCCACCCATGAGCCAAGGCTTGGCTGGCCCTAGCTTGATCCACAAGCTAGCTTGGCCAGCCCCTATATCATGGGTATGAAGGTGGGTATAACTGGGTATAGTACTCTATAAATAAGAGGCTACGATAGGGACCGAGAGGAGGAATTGGTTTTGGTCTCTCGATAAAATCAAGCATCCCGTGTTCGCCCCGAACACACAACTTAATTTTATCAATAATAATTCATTCCACTAGAGAACTATTATTGAACTACCGCACCAATCCCAAATTATATTTTTTGGCTCCTTCTTATTATGAGTGTGTTAGTCTCTCTGTGTTTAAGATGTCGAATGTCCACTAATTAAGTGAGTTACTGACAACTCATTTAATTAATATCTTAATCCAAGAATAGTACCACTCAACCTCATCGTCATGTCGGACTAAGTCCACCTGCAGGGTTTAACATGACAATCCTTATGAGCTCATCTTGGGGACATTATCAACCTAGATCACTATGACACAGTTTCCTTCTATAATCAACAACACACACTATAAGTGATATCATTTCCCAACTTATCGGGCTTATTGATTTATCGAACTAAATCTCACTCATTGATAAATTAAAGAAATAAATATCAAATATATGTGTTTGTTATTATATTAGGATTAAGAGCACACACTTCCATAATAACTGAGTTCTTTGTTCCTTTATAAAGTCAGTATAAAAGAAAACGACCTCTAATGGTCCTACTCAATACACTCTAAGTGTACTAGTGTAATTATATAGTTAAGATAAACTAATTCCTAATTACACTACGACTTTCCAATGGTTTGTTCCTTTTTATTTTGGTCGTGAGCTACTGTTTATAATTTATAAGGTACTGATAACATCATCTTCTATATGTGGCACCACATATTATGTTATCTACAATATAAATTAATTGAATAACTACAACTAAATATAGACAATTTGACCAAATGTGATTCTTTATTCAAAATAAATGTTTACAAAAGCTTAGACTTTCAGTATACACTCTAACAATCTCCCACTTATACTAATGACTAAGCTGCCATATCTTCTGCCATACATCTGATTCCCATTCCCTCCACATGCCGATCGAAACCTTTTGCTGGAAGGGCCTTAGTGAAAGGATTTGCCAGGTTATCTGCTGATGCAATCTTGGCGATGACAACTTCTCCTCGCTTCACAATATCTCGTATCAGGTGGTACTTGCGCTCTATATGTTTACTTGCCTTATGGGCTCGTGGTTCCTTCGAGTTTGCAACTGCACCGCTATTATCACAATAAATTGTGATGATTTTGGGCAAACCAGGAATCACATCTAAGTCCATTAGAAAGTTCCTAAGCCATACTGCTTCTTTAGCCGCCTCAGAGGCTGCTACATACTCAGCTTCCATGGTTGAGTCTGAAACGTATTTCTGCTTAACACTCCTCCATGCAATGGCTCCACCTCCCAAAGTAAAAACACATAGTCTGATGTAGACTTACTGTTGTCCCTATCTGATTGGAAATCTGAATCCGTGTAACCCACAGGGAGCAAATCATCTGCTTGGTAAACTAGCATATAATCTCTAGTCCTTCTCAGGTACTTTAATATATGCTTTACCGCAGTCCAATGTCCTTGTCCAGGGTTACTCTGATATCTGCTAACCATGCCCACGGCAAAACAGATATCAGGTCTCGTACATAGCATTGCATACATTAGGCTTCCTACAGCCGAAGCATAAGGAACTGCTCTATCTCTTTTGATGTCTTCGGAGACATCTCTTTAGATAGAGCTACTCCATGCCTAAAAGGTAAGAAACCTTTCTTGGAATCCTGCATGCTAAAACGAGCAAGGATTGTATCTATATATGAAGCTTGGGACAGACACAACATTCTTTTCTTGCGATCCCTTATAACTTTGATCCCAAGAATGTGTGCACAATCTCCTAAGTCCTTCATATCAAATTGTTTGGACAACCATACCCTTACATCCGATAATACCTTGACATTGTTGCCAATTAACAAAATATCATCTACGTATAATACAAGAAATACCACCACGTTTCCGTTACACTTCTTGTATACACAAGACTCATCCGGACACTGAATAAATCCATATGACTGGATTACTTCATTAAATCGGATGTTCCAAGACCTTAAAGCTTGCTTCAGTCCATAAATGGACCGATTTAGCTTGCACACTAGATGCTCTTTGCCTTTTTCCATGAACCCTTCTGGTTGCTTCATATGGATGTTCTCTTCAAGACTTCCATTAAGGAAAGTTGTCTTGACATCCATTTGCCAAATCTCATAATCCATATGAGCAGCAATGGATAAGAGTTATCCGGATAGACTTAAGCATGACTACCGGTGAAAAGGTCTCCTCATAGTCGATTCCCTCTTTCTGAGTGTACCCTTTCGCAACAAGCCTAGCTTTGAAGGTTTCTACCTTCCCATCTGTCCCTCTTTTCCTTTTGTAGATCCACTTGCATCCAACGACTTTTACACCATCAGGTGGTTCTACGAGCTCCCAGACCTTATTAGGTACATAGACTCTATTTCAGAATTCATTGCCTTTTGCCAAGATGCTGCATCTATATCTTGGAGTGCTTCGTCATATATTCGGGGATCAGGTTCATGTTTACCCGGGATCAAGTCCGAAGACTCTCCCAAAAACATGAATCTATCAGGCTGCCTAACAACCCTCCCACTACGACAAGGCACAGTCTGTGGTTGTGTATCATGTGTGACACGTGTTGCAGTCTCTTGTGGTACTTCATCTTGTACTGTTGGTACTAAGGTAGACATGTCCTCTCTTAGTTCTTCTAAAACAACTTTGCTACTGGGCTTGTGATTCATTATATAGTCCTCTTCTAAAAACTGGGCATTGGTGCTAACAATGACCTTCTGGTCTTTAGGACTATAAAATAAACCACCTTTCGTTCCTCTGGGATACCCCACAAACATGGGAACTTCTGTACGAGATTCTAGCTTATCAGCATCTGGTTTCAGCACATGTGCTGGACTACCCCAAATCCAAATATGTCTTAGACTGGGCTTTCGCCCATTCCATAATTCTGTGGGAGTAGAAGAAACTGATTTAGAAGGTACTAAGTTCAGAATGTACACTGCCGTTTCCAGAGCGTATCCCCAAAACGAATTTGGTAATTCTGAATAACTCATCATCGATCTAACCATCTCCATAAGAGTCCTATTTCTTCGTTCTGCCACACCATTCTGTTGGGGTGTACCAGGTGCGGACAGTTGGGATTGAATCCAGGCCTCTGATAAGTAATTCCTAAACTCTCCTAAGAGGTATTCGCCACCACGATCAGACCGTAGTGTCTTGATACTTTTACCTAGTCGTTTCTCCACATCAGCCTTGTATTCTTTGAACTTATCAAAGCACTCGGACTTGCGGCGTATTAGGTAAATGTATCCGTATCTTGAATAATCATCTATGAAAGAGACAAAATATTCAAAACTACCTCTTGCCTGGACAGACATAGGACCACACAAATCAGAATGAACCAATTCTAACACTTCTTTGGCTCTATATCCCTTGGCCTTGAAAGGCCTCTTGGTCATTTTACCTTCCAAGCAAGATTCACAAGTTGGAAAATTTTCCAACTCTAATGAACCCAAAAGTCCATCGGCTATAAGTCTCTGAATCCTACTTAAGTTAATATGGTCAAGCCTTAGATGCCAAAGATATGCTTGGTTCATTTCCGAAGGTTCTTTTCTCTTATTAGAGTTAGAAGATGAGTTATAAATTTCCATGTTTTGCTTTGTGGGAGAAATTGGATTTAAAGTATACAAATTGCCAACTAATGCACCAGAACAGATAATCACTTTATTTCTCTTAATAACTACATCGTTACTAAAGGAAACTGAATATCCATCCAAAAACAGTTTAGAAACTAAAATTAAATTCTTTCTAAAACTGGGTACATAAAGACAATTTCTTAAAACCAAATTTCTATTTCTATTAAAAGATAAGTAGACGTCTCCCACTGCAACAGTTGCCACCTTAGTAGCATTGCCCATGTAGATGGTAATCTCTCCTTCAGATAGTCGTCGGGTTTCCTGGAACCCCTGCAAGGAATTGCAGACATGATCAGTGGCTCCTGTATCTACACACCAGGTGCTGGTAGATAACACCGCTAAACATATTTCAACAACTAGAGCATGAGATATACCTTTGTTGCTTTGATTCCTACGAGGACAGTCCGCCTTCCAATGCCCTGACTGCTTGTAGATGAAGCACTTGCCCTTCGGCTTCTTCATTCCAGCTTTAGGTCCTGTACTCTGAGATTTATTCACTTTCTTTGCTGGACCAACTTGTTTCTTCTTCTTCTTTCCTTTCGGTTTAGAAGTAGAACTATTTTCAGTATAGTGAATATGAGAATTGTGACGAAACAAACCTTCTGCTGCCTGAAGTTCTGTCAGTAGTTCCGCCAATGAATATACCCTCTTGTTCATATTGTAATTCAGGCGAAATTGCTCAAAACTTCTAGGTAGTGTTTGGAGGATCATATCGATCTGGGTTTCCCCATCAATTTCTCCTCTAAGGATCTGTATTTCGTTCAGATAAGCCATCATCTTTAGGATATGATCCCTCACAGGAGTACCCTCTTGCATGGTAGCTGTCATTATCTTTCTCATGGCTTCTTGTCTAGAAGCCTGATCCTGATGACCAAAGAGTTCCTTGAGATTGTTCATAAAATCATAAGCTGTTGGTAAATCTTGATGCTGATGTTGCAATACATTTGACATTGAAGCCAAAATGTAGCACCGCGCCATCTCATCTGCCTTTACCCATTTCTTATGATATTCAATCTCCTCTTGGGTAGATTCACCAGTGGGTGCATCAGGACAAGGCTCAGTCAGTACAAACTTATAACTTTCAGCAGTAAGAACAATGTACAGGTTCCTTTTCCAATCTATGTAGTTAGGACCAGTAAGTCTATTCTGTTATAGTATGATGGACAGTGGGTTGAAAGTCATCCTAAGAATCACAAATAACTTTTGGTCAGAACTCTAAATTTAGAATAATATTGATTCCTCAAACAATACTATTTTAAATTAACCAACACCTTAAAACACCGTGAATTTTGTATGTCACGATAGTGTGGACGTATACAAATTCAACATTTGTAAAAGGAGGGTTAAACCCATTAATTTTATTATCTTGTCAACCTAACTTTTTGACAAATAAAATTAATAGTTGGTATCCTTTGGTCACACGAATAATAGCAGTGACTCCGATGGGGAGGATACTATTAGACGTGCCTAAGTGTATACCATTACTTGACACTAAGTCCATTAATAAGACTGTGCCCCTTCCGATGGGGAAGATCACACGCTCTTAATTAACTTCCTATAGTCATCCAAAATGGAAGTTTGTTCTAGTGATCCACAAACAAGCTCATCCGATATGGAGGAGGCACTCAGAGCCAACGCGCAAGCTTGTTTGCATCACTTACAAACAAGTAATGGAGACCGTGGAATTTATTTAAAATCTCTCTTCCACTTAGTTATTTAAAAATGAGGAATTTTGATTATGCTAGTCTACTTAACATGCATACTAACAAGCACACACAGTCACAGCATAAAAAAAGCAATAAATAGAAAAACTAATTTTCAACTATTATGACTTTTATCTATTGCTGTCCTCCGTGTGTCGTCAACCCTAGCTGCTGCCATCTTTGGCCACCGCCACCGGGTCTAGATGTCGCATCCATCTTGCTCCTTGTTCCGCTGCGTCTCTGGTCCTCAAAAGGTTCCACGCCTTGCAAGATTCGATCCGCGACATAAATAGAATTTTATATTTTTCGATCCTATATTCCTCGAAGGAATGTACATGTGAACTAGATCGAACATAAAATAAAATTTACATCTATCGATCCTATATTCCATAAAAGGAATGTACATGTAACTAGATCAAAAATAAAATCCTAATAAAACTAAATACAGCTCCTGCTGTATTTTATAATACAATCATGCACACACATATAAATGCCCTTGACATGTCCAAGGGTCTAATCACACACATAATAACTAAAAGCCATAATAGTTGGATCCTGCATCCACAAAGTTAGCACATCCTACTATTAACCTGCCTAAATTATGTATGACATGTGCATAATTAAACTAATACCAAATACACAGAGGCAAAACCCTAGCTCTGATACCAATTGTTGGTTGCTACTCGGAAAACCTAATGGTTCCACTGTACAAAAATTTTGTACAAAGGTCTGAACCTTTTCCTAGCTACCATGTGTTCTTTTAAATTAAACTTGGATCGCCTGTGGAACTTAACACATTTGATCCAAAGTTTAATCTATTTGTTCTTTTAGTTTAGACTTGGATCTCCTGTGAAACTTAACACGTTCGATCGAAATCACCTAGGTTATTAATTTCATTAAATATTAGTTTCCAAAATTGGCTTCCAGGACTGCATGGCGAGGCACATGGCCTTCTTGGATATGGGAACAACCACCACCGCCTAGACAAAGCCTTTTAAGGAAAGTTAATATTTAATTTCCTTAAATAACTTTAGGTTAACCGAAAAGAACAATCAAATCACAAGGAAAAGAAAAACAAAAAAAACACAAATTCAAAAACTATTTCGAAATACTAGAATCGCAAGCCTCTCGTATTTGGTATTATTTCCAAAAATAACTAGTATGATGCGGAAAGGAAAAATACTAGTTATACCTTTTAGAAAGACCTCTTGATCTTCTACCGTATTCCTCTTCTAACCTCGGACGTTGTGTGGGCAACGATCTTCCAAGATGAGGACCACCTAGCACCTTCTTCTTCTTCCTTCAAGTTTCGGCCAAGCACCAAAATCCAAGGATGAAGAACTTTTTCCACCAACTAAACTCCAAGGGATGCAAACTTTCTCTCCTTCTTCTTCTTCTTCTCCAAGTAGTATCCGGCCACCACAAAAGCTCCAAGCAAGGAAGAGTTTCGGCCACCACAAAGAGGAAGAGAAGGAGAGAGGATGGCCGGCCACAACACCAAGGAAAAAGAGGGAGAAAATAATAGAAGTTGTGTCTCATGAAGGCACCCCAACCCCCTCTTTTATAATCCTTAGCTTTGGTAATTTAGGAAATTTAATTACAATAAAATTTCCTTAACTTTCCTTGACATGAATTAATTAAGAAAAATAAAATAAAATTTCCCAATTAGACATATCATGGCCGGCCACATCAATAAGAGCAAACAAGGTAATTTCAATCAACAATTAAAATTCCTTATTTGTCTTCGGAAATTTTTAAAAAATAAAATTTCCCTTTAAAATCCCTTCATGGTTGATAAAAAGAAATTTCTATAATTTTAATTTTTCAACATGTGAATAATTTACAAAGAAGAAAAATAAAATATCTTTCCAATCTACAAATAAGGAAAGAGATCTAATCTCTTTCTTTAATCTTTTGTAGATCCTTTTAAGAGATATTTTAATTTTTAATCTCTCCAATAAATTATATCTTTCACATAAGAAAAATTTAAAATTAAAATCCTTTTTAATTTAATGGGGGCCGACCACCTAAGCTTGGGTTCAAGCTAGGGCCGGCCACCCATGAGCCAAGGCTTGGCCGGCCCTAGCTTGATCCACAAGCTAGCTTGGCCGGCCCCTATATCATGGGTATGAAGGTGGGTATAACTGGGTATAGTACTCTATAAATAAGAGGCTACGATAGGGACCGAGAGGAGGAATTGGTTTTGGTCTCTCGATAAAATTAACCATCCCGTGTTCGCCCCGAACACACAACTTAATTTTATCAATAATAATTCATTCCACTAGAGAACTATTATTGAACTACCGCACCAATCCCAAATTATATTTTTGGGCTCCTTCTTATTATGAGTGTGTTAGTCTCCCTGTGTTTAAGATGTCGAATGTCCACTAATTAAGTGAGTTACTGACAACTCATTTAATTAATATCTTAATCCAAGAATAGTACCACTCAACCTCATCGTCATGTCGGACTAAGTCCACCTGCAGGGTTTAACATAACAATCCTTATGAGCTCATCTTGGGGACATTATCAGCCTAGATCACTAGGACACAGTTTCCTTCTATAATCAACAACACACACTATAAGTGATATCATTTCCCAACTTATCGGGCTTATTGATTTATCGAACTAAATCTCACCCATTGATAATTAAATTAAAGAAATAAATATCAAATATATGTGCTTGTTATTATATTAGGATTAAGAGCACACACTTCCATAATAACTGAGGTCTTTGTTCCTTTATAAAGTCAGTATAAAAGAAACGACCTCTAATGGTCCTACTCAATACACTCTAAGTGTACTAGTGTAATTATACAGTTAAGATAAACTAATTCCTAATTACACTACGACTTTCCAATGGTTTGTTCCTTTCCATTTTGGTCGTGAGCTACTGTTTATAATTTATAAGGTATTGATAACATCATCTTCTGTATGTGACACCACATACTATGTTATCTATAATATAAATTAATTGAACAACTACAACTAAATGTAGTCAATTTGACCAAATATGATTCTTTATTCAAAATAAATGTTTACAAAAGCTTAGGCTTTCAGTATACACTCTAACACAGTAGACTTCCGATTGAGTGACCATCCCGCTCGGCCCAACAACAGACAATACACGGGCAGTGGACTTCCAATTGAGCGACCATCCCGCTCGGCCCAACAGCAGACAATACACAGGCAGTGGGCTTCCGGTCGAGTGACTATCTCGCTCGGCCCGATAGCAGACCACACATGGACAGTTGACTTCCAGCCGAGTGGCTATCCCACTCGGCCTGACAGTAGACAACACATGGACAGTGGATTTCCGGCCGAGCGGCTATTCCGCTCGGCCAAGCAACAAACACAGCATGATATCTTTCGACATCCTTTTGGGAGCTAGTGCCGCTGACAGGCGGCATGATTAGACAGAAGATCGTACGATGGAAACTTCCACTGTCACTTCAGAGATATGTTCGGCCCATTAAGGTACAGTGTCAGGGACACTTTACTGATAAGTTTTTTCAAGAAAAGCTTTGAGATGCATGCCCATCTTGGGAAGCATGCATGTGTGCTACAGGAGTTCTATATAAAGGAGTGTCTAAGCATCAGTGGAGGTACATGTTATATGCGATAGTTACTGTTGTACTACAGTCTTCTTGCTACTTCGCTTCTTCTTCACCGGAGACTGATTTGAGCGTCAGAGGGTCATCATCAAGGACCCCTTCCCTGTCTCGGCACGGACACTATTTGTGTTACAGGCGGGAGCGAAGTCTACAGGAGATCAGTAGGAGCGTCACGTCCCCAGCATCCATCTCATCGACTTTTGGATAGGATCATATTTGGCGCCGTCTGTGGGAACGTCACCTGCATCCGAGTCGAGGGGATGGAAGATGCTGGACGACTCACCACCGTGACGCTCACTCAGGAAGAGTTGGAGATGCTCGTGCAAGCCCGAATAGCAAAAATGATCGACCAACAATAGCAATAGGCGCTAGCCGATCGGCTGGCACCGCAGCCTGCGACATCAGCGGCCGACAAACGAGTGAGGTAAGAAGACCCAGGGGAGCAACTCTCCGTATGGAGACAGAACCGACGGTCGACCGTCACACAAGTGGAAGCACTGCCCGCGCCAATCCCCTTTCATTGAGCTCTGTTCCAGACCCCCTCGGAGATAGCCCAAGCGCATCAGGAGCAGGGATCTTCAGACTATGCTCCCGTTCGAGATGCAAGGAAAGGCAAAGCGCCCCGAGGCAACATTTCTCCCGAACGGATCAACAGGCAGTTCTCAGGAGAGATCTTGTAAGACACTCTGCCTCGACATTACACTCCGTTGGCGATCGGGACATACAACGGGTCGACCGACCCAGATAATCATCTAGATCAATTCGATAATGAAGTCATGCTGCACCAATACACGGACGGAGTGAAGTGTCGTGTCTTCCTCATGACTCTATCCGGATCGGTGCAGCGCTGGTTCAGAAGAATGCCGGACGACTCGATACGAAGCTTCAAAGACTTCTGAACCGCTTTCCAGCACCACTTCGCCAGCAGCCGACGCTACCAGAAGACGAGCGTCAGTCTCTTCGCCCTGAAGCAAGGGCCCAAGGAAGGACTCCGAGCGTACATTCAGCGCTTCAATCAAGTAATCATGGGCATCCCCTCAGTCTCGTCCGAGACCATGATGAATGCCTTCACCTAGGGGCTCGTCGAGGGAGATTTTTTTTAGTCACTCATCAAGAAGCCACCCAGGGATTTCACACATGCTTAAGAAGGCTAAAGAATACATCAACGTGGAAGAAGCCTAGGCGGCAAGAAGAAAGGAGGCGCCGACTGAGCATTCGGCTCGATCAAGCGCCGACCATCAAGCAGCCATTAGCCACCCAAAGGGACGAGGGTAGAAGGAGTACGACCACACCAAGAGACCAGGGCACTTGCCGTGCAGCATGTGGTGTTCGGTCGGCCGAAGGCGTCGAAGGGCAAGGTATGGACGCCTATGTTTTGTTCATTCCACCAATCGGCGACCCACAACACACGTGATTGTCGTGGCTTGACACCGATCGTCAGTCGACCGACTCCGTGAGGATATCGTCACCGATCTCCTTCTCCCGATCAGCGATAAAGGCATCGATCGACTGGGCGACAAGAGGAAGAAATAAGGAAGCCCGAACGTCATCACCAACATCAGCGAAGGGAGGACGCCAATCCCTCTCGAGTCCCAACCGAGCAAAACAGGCCATCCGCTCGGGAAGAAGAAAATAGAAACAATGCTTCCCGAGGAGAGATAGGCATGATTGCTAGAGGGCTAACCGGCGGCGACTCCAACCGAGCCAGGAAGTCAAAGGCTCGACGGTTGGAGATCCACGTCGTAGGATATAGCAAGGAGAAGGCCGAAGACCCCCATATCAGCTTCGGCCCTAGAGACTTGGAGGGATTAGAGATCCCTCGTGATGATGCTCTGATCATCCAAGCGGTGATCGCCAAATACACCATTCATCGGACCTTCGTTGACACGGGGAGTTCGGCGAACATCATTTTTAAGAAGGCGTTCGATCAGTTGCAGATCGATCGAAGCGAGCTGCTGCCCATGGCAACCCCGCTTTACGGATTCACAGACAACGAAGATTTGACGATCGACCAAGCAAGGTTGACCATCTCGCTGGGGGAAGAGACGTTGAGGAGAATTCGGACCACCAATTTCGTAGTGGTGGATGCACCGTCAGCCTATAACGTCATCTTGGGCCGACCAGCCCTCAACGAGTTTCGGACGGTGGTATCAAAGTACTGCCATAATATAAAGTTCCTAGTGGACGACCAGGTGGGCGAGGTCAGAGGCTACCAACTGGCCGCTCAGCGCTACTATGTGGAGATGATAAAGACTGAGGTAAAAGCCGCTCGGAAGGCCCTGCGACTGGAGGTAAACTCGATCACTGAAAAACTCCCTACCTTGGTATATTAAGAAAATGAGGAGGTCCAGATCCACTTCAACCGAGCGGAGGCAACAACCTTCATCGCCTACTATTTGGAGGACGAAGAGGGAAGGCAGCTCGAGAGGCCATGGATCGCGAACCATCTTTAACCCTACAGGGCTAGATGAGAGGTGCGCAAGTGAATACTATGTACTGTATTTCTTGTATGTCTCTCTTGCACAGGGCAAAATTTGAATAAAAAAATAGAAGCCTCTTGAAGTACATCTTTCTCAACGGTTAAACGCCGACCTTAAACTTGAGTATACATCAAACCGTCGAGCGATGACGTTAAACTCTTATCTCCATCAGAGGTCGAACGACGACCTTAAACTCGAGTATATATCATGTTGGTGCAATATTCCATAGGTCAAGGTTGACCTGGTTGACTGAGCTTGAATTGGTTCAAGCTCGAGTCTTGATGTTTGAGTTTCGATATTTGACAATACATATAGACAACACATGGAGATTGCAGGTGCGATTGTTCATTGGGGAAGATTGTGAAGGAGAGTCAAGTAGGTCAAGGTTGACTCGATACTTGACTGGAAAATCCTGGTGAGTGAAGCTATGTGAAAGTCCTAGTGAGTGAAGCTAGGCAAAAGGAAAGTTCCGGTGAGTGAAACCGGACAGTTGAAAATCCTGGTGAGTGAAGCTAGGTGAAAGTTCTGGTGAGTGAAGCCAGGCAGATGAGAAGTCCTAGTGAATGAAGCTAAGTAGAAGGAAAATCCTGGTGAGTGAAGCCAGGTGAAAGACCTAGTGAGTGAAGCTAGGAAGTTGGGAAATCCTAGTGAGTGAAGCTAGGTGAATGTCCTGGTGAGTGAAGCCAGGCAGATGAGAAGTCCTAGTGAGTGAAGTTAGGCAGAAGGGAAGTCCTGGTGAATGAAGCCAGACACAGGAAATCCAGATGGATCAAGGTTGATCAGACATCTGGTGTTGGATAAACCAAGTAGGTCAAAGGGATTGACCGGATACTTGGTACGAGGAGAAAAGTCCAAGTGGGTCAAAGGAATTGACTAGACACTTGGTGATGGAGTCCTGGCAGGTCAAGGGTGACCGGATGCTAGGCATGATGTCCCAACAGGTCATGGTTAACCGGATGTTGGTTTGAGGGACGTTTGGAATTGATTTGGCAAGTCTCACATGGGCTGGATCGATCAACCGATCGATTGGCTCATGCCCAATCGATCGGTTGATCGATTGGGTGTGTCCCGCGGAAGGAGAACCTCCCAATCGATCAGTGGATCGATTGGGGAGAATTCTCGATTGCACAGAAAGTCTCCCAATCGATCGGTCGATCGCCTTAGGAAATCTCGGAAAAATAAAATAAATAGGGTTATTTCGTAAATAGCCTTATAAAATTTTTCGGAATTTTTAGGAATTTTCTGGGGATTTTCGGAGCTCGTACGGAGGGTTTTGAGGGGTTGATCGGTGGGTACGGATAAAGCCTATTAGGGATACCCATTTAAGTGAGGAAAAGTGTTTAATATAAATTCTTTTCCTTTATTAATTCGTTCCCCAACCCATCGCCGATCCCGATCCTTTTTCCCTTCTTCCTCTCGTTCTCTCTCGCGGACGAACCGAAGCCGGCGAACCTTCGGCAATCGTGGTCGTCGCCTGAGGAGTACATCGCCGGAGATCGAACCAGGAGGCTTGGATCATCTAGATCTCTTCTAAACCCTTCCCGAGCCCTTCTCCCTGCGCGTGCCGACCCTTTTATTCTCCGATCGACGCCGCTGGATCAAGCCAGATCCACTGATTTGCCGGCAGGAAGAGGCGTTTAGGGCTCCGAGGGTAAGTGATCGATTCTTTCTCTATTCTGTTCTTCGGTTTGTGCCTAGCTTCGAGACTTCTTCCTTGATTCTTACCTTTCTCTTTGACTGTCGGCAATCTCAGGTAAGGTTAGGTGGTTGATTTGATCGGTGTTTGGATTGGTGATCTTTTTGCTTGATTCATTGATTGAGCCGATTGATCCAGTGAGATAGGTTCTGTGAAGGTGATCTTGGGTCTCCTCTTCCTTGTTGCTAATTTAGGTTTCGGTTGATGATGATGGGATCAATTGAGTTGTTGGGCAGAGGATTGAAGGGTTGATTGATGTCTTGGATTGCTTGATTTGAGATCAGTGATCTGCTTGTTGACCTCTTCTCTTGATCCGATCAGTGAGGTGAGTTCTGTTGCTGTGAGGCTGGGATTGTGATCTTTGAGGTATATCCAGCAGCTTTCCCTAACCGGCAGCAACCCTTTGGTTGTGATCTATTGGTGATCACCTTGGATTCGAGGTAAGGAATAGGATAATTGATCTTGTTGTAGATCATGTATTGAAATTGGATATTAGTTTGATGATCTTATTCTAGATGAATTTGATGCATGTATTGGATTAGAAATGCATTGGATTAATCCATGATTAGTTAATACATGTGTGTAGATTTAATTGTGTAGAAGAAATCTAATGAAATGGTTAGGGTTAGGGTAATTAACCCTAATCAACCGTTGGATTTCTAATCTAATTGGTGATTAGGGATTAGGTAACTAACCCTAATCGACCATTAGATTTAAATTGGTAAGTTGAGATTGTGGATTAGGGTTTTACCCTAATTTAGTGTTAGAGATTTTATTTAGCTATTCATGTGGATTTAGCTAAATAAAATATATATGTTGTTTGACGCAGGAGTCTGATTTGAGACAGGCGTCTCGACGTTGACTTCGGATTTGGATTGTACCTTCTATTTGAGGCGGGTACCCTTTGACTTATCTTGTTGATATTGTCTTGTGATATGTGCAGTTTATATATGTTTACTAGTAATTGGTAGATCTTTCTCTTCTCTGGTTATAGTTTATTCTATACCTGTAGGCGATTATTAGCGATTGGTAGTTAGCATATTCCCTGGTTTAGTTATTTGATACTTGATACATGTTGCTACGATTAGCATCTATACCTTAGTCTAGCATGTTTTTCTTTCTTGCTATGCTTATCTGTGTTCATAGAGATGCATATCTATAGTGCTCTACTCTACTGGATTAGTTGCTTTACATGTGTGATACATGCTCTTGGATTCATGATACTTACATCATTGTTATATGTGATGTCTTTGGATTTATGCTGTTTATTATCCTTGTTATATATGTGTTTATCTGTTTGGCATCTACACATATGGAGGAGGATATGTTCAGGTATGACATACTGTAGTCGCACCACCATGATTGCATGCGGGCGATTGACGACTCCATTATTGTTGAGCTCGTCGGCTAGCTACCTGCACACCACGTGACCATTGCATGGGTAGTGGCACGACACATGGTGTGTAGGTTGCTCGGTGGTGCTCCTTGGAGGCTCCACTCATGGGTAGTGTGATAGGCGTGGTAGCACACCGGGTCCCTCCCCGTCATTGTGTATCGGGAGATGAGAGCATGGCGCTCCCTCCCATAGTGAGGTTGGAGGATAGGTGTACTCCGGTGCATCCCGTCCACTCACTCTTCAGGGGTAGTGACGGCAGAGTGCACGTGTCACAACCCTACTCACGCGGTCTCACCATTGTGTGTGTGCTGACTGGCGTCGGGGTGACCATGTCATTTGCATCATATGCAGATTGCATTAATTATGATTGATGCATTTGGTGATTGCATATGATTGACATGCATCTGAGTTATATGCTTTTGCTCGACTATCTTTATCATGTATGTTTACGATCGGTTACAAGCCTCGCAGTGAGTCTGATTTATTACGATTATGCATTTTCTTATTATTCTTGCTATAGGATACTTTATGCCTATTGTTGGTTACTACAGTTTATTTCAGCTATGCATATCTGTTATTCTGTTAGGAGACTATACCATAGGTTGTATGGCTAGAGAACCGTACTCTTGATCCCATGGTTTAGGAGACTGTACCTTAGGCTATTACTGGTGGATATATATTGCTGTACATGTCTATTGGTTTACCTGCTGAGTTCTTTGAACTCAGGCCGTCAGGAGAGATTCCAGTCGCTAGGCCCTTTGTCGCGAAGATTTCTAGATATCGTTTTATGTATTCGCTTTTATACGTATACTTGTGATGTGGGTTTGTATTGTGGACTTTATGACGCACATTGGGTTTTCTACTTTTGTTT
Source organism: Zingiber officinale (assembly GCF_018446385.1). NCBI lineage: Eukaryota > Viridiplantae > Streptophyta > Magnoliopsida > Zingiberales > Zingiberaceae > Zingiber > Zingiber officinale. Next base: position 29,964,687 of record NC_056001.1, read on the forward strand.
TCCGCTGCGAATATTTCATTACTTCGTGGATTTCGTTTCTTCGTTGTAGTGGAGTAGGATGTGTACGTATATCTTCGTTGATTTCTATATCATCTTTTCTTATATAACCGCGTGGATTGTTCATATTATATCTGTGTTGAAATGTTGAATATAACTGCGTGGATTGTTTACTATTTGTATGTATTGTTCCGGCCGAGTGTGGCCGAGGTATAGATATATGTATACTGAGTTTCATATTGTCCGCCGTACAGGGGAGATGCTACCGAAATTTCTTCGGACAGGGACTACCTGGGGGCGTGACAAAGGTTGATCAGACATCTGGTGTTGGATAAACCAAGTAGGTCAAAGGGATTGACCGGATACTTGGTACGAGGAGAAAAGTCCAAGTGAGTCAAAAGAATTGACCAGACACTTGGTGATGGAGTCCTGGCAGGTCAAGGGTGACCGGATGCTAGGCATGATGTCCCAACAGGTCATGGTTAACCGGATGTTGGTTTGAGGGACGTTTGGAATTGATTTGGCAAGTCTCACATGGGCTGAATCGATCAACCGATCGATTGGCTCATGCCCAATCGATCGGTTGATCGATTGGGTGTGTCCCGCGGAAGGAGAACCTCCCAATCGATTAGTGGATCGATTGGGGAGAATTCCCGATTGCACAGAAAGCCTCCCAATAGATCGGTCGATCGATTGGGAGCCTCCAATCGATCGGTTGATCAATTGGGAGTTGCGATTCTGCGCGATAAGCCCCGGATCGATTGGTCGATCGATCCAGGCAATTCCAGAGAGCACAGAAGCGCTCTGGATCGATCGGCCGATTGATCCAAAGTCTCCCCAATCGATTGGGAGCAATCCAATCGATTGGGATCCGACTGTTGGCGCAGGATATAGTCGTTGTCGAGCTTTTCCTTCAAAAGTACTTGCACTGTTCAGCTCCGATCCAGACAGCAGTTCTCCACGGCAATCTCCTTAACTCTCACGCCAGATTTTGAAGGTTTTTGGAGGCATTTCCAAGTCAAGAGGCGAATCTACAACAAGAAAAGAAGCTAGGGTTAGGGTTTCTTGTGTAAACCGTATAAGCTTTCCCTTGTATTTGCTTCTCTTTGTTTCTTGTTGTATTGAGAGTATTGTAGGGCTTCTCCGCCTTCGGTTGTTACCGTAAAGGAGTGTTTTCATAGTGGAGGGTGTGTGAGTGTGTGGATCCTTGGATTAGTCACCTCTTCTTGAGGTGGATACCAAGTAAATCCCTTGTGTTAGCGTTGTGTGTTTGTTTTCTTGTATTTCCGCTGCACATCATCGAAGAAGCAAGCAACGACGAGCATGAGATCGCGCCGAGCTATTCACCCCCTCCCCCCTCTAGCTACATTTCGGTCCTAACAAGTTGTATCAGAGCGAGACCACTCTTCACCGGAATCATCACCGGAAGGGGTAACAAGCTAGAGGGTGAAGAAGTTGAAGCAAATTCATCAAGTCAAAGACTTCATCATCAAGCTCAACTTCAAATGGAATTCAGAGATGGATTCGGATTCGACACGAGGGTGCCTCCACCATATGTATCCACGAGTTTCGATTCTTGGAAATCAAGAATCGAAAACTTTCTATGATGGAGATAGAGCAATAGTTTGCTCTAATGGAAGGCTTCGAAGCTCCAAAGAATTCAAAAGGCAAGATCTTAAAGAAGAGCAAATGGAGCCAAAAACAAACTCAAAGGTGCAAGGCGAATGACAAGGTAACCAAATTATTGGTTAATTTATTGCCAAGCACCATTCTTTGCAAAATTGGAGAATTTGAAGATGCAAAGGAGATATGGAGCAAAGTAGCAAAAATACATGAGATCCCCTCCACTGTACAAAACAATGAAGAATCCAAAGAGGACGACTCATTGGAGCAAGACCAAGAGCAAGTGGACTCTGAAGTTGAGAGATGCTCAACTTCCGAAGAAGAAGTCCAAGAAGCCTCATCTTCAAAGGAATGCAATGAAAAGAGCAAAGAGGGAGCATACTCTTTGTTCCATGTACAAGATGAAGATGATGAAGCCTCCACCTCTAGGATTGAGGGGGAGCGATTTTTGTTGACACCGGTTCAAGAATAAAAAAAAGTCTCTACATCCGGGTCAAGAGAAGAAGAGGATGAAGAAGCTTCCACCTCCACAAGTCAAGTCAAATCTATTGGAGGAGCATCATTGTCGGAACAAGAGGAAGTTTCTACCTCCGGATCAAAAGGAGAAGATGTCATCCCTACACATGAAGGTATAAATATTTCATTTAAAAATAAAAATCACATTATATGCTTTGAGTGTAGGGAACATGGGCACTACAAGAGCAAATGCCCTAAATTGGCCAAGAAGAAGGGTCAAGTGGCACCAAAGGGAAAGGAGAAGCCCAAAGAGATCGCTCCCGGGAGAAAGAAGAGCAAGGAGCACATTGTGTGCTTTTCTTGCAATCAAAGGGGACACTATCGGAGTCAATGTCCCAAGGGGAAGAAAGCAGTCAAGGCTCAAGGAGGAAACATGAGTCAAGGGGGAGCCTCCAAGGTAAAATGAAAGGTATCATTTATTGAGCCTACCCCTTTAAATAATGGCAAAAAGCATGCAAATTCAAATTTTTATCATTTTAATGCTATTTACCATAAAAATAGGGAGCATGATAGCATAAAAGAAAAACATATGACTCTCCATGCTAAGACTACCATACCTAGGGTTAGGAAGGTAGGTAAAAGCTTAGGCAATAACACTAAGGACCATAGTTATAAGCCTATAAATAAAAATGCTCAAGGATTAAATGAAAAATCAAAAACTAAAGATTTAATGAGAGAAAATCAAGTCTTGAGGTCAAGACTTGATAAATTAGAAAAGACCCTAAAAAGAATGGAAAATATCTTAAAAGGGAAAAATGAGCAAAGTCTAGGTTTAGGACAACAAGGGTCATCCAAGGGCCATAGAGGTTTGGGATACAAACCTAAAACTAAAAAGGATGTGCCTTCTTACCATATGGTTCCATATAATTATGGAACCAACCCTAAGTCAAATGGTCAAGTCAAAAATACTAGGGAAGTTATCCCTAGAAGTATTTTTGCAATACCAAACGTGACTAAGACTTCTAAGAAGTCTAAGAAAGTCACTAAGAAGGTCACAAGGGAAGCAATCCTTAGGGTTGACCTAGAAAATGTGACTAAGGCCGACCCCTAAGAAGCCTAACAAGGTCATTAGGAAGGTATCTAGGGAGGCTATTCCTAGTGAGTACCTAGAGCATTCAAGGAGCACCAATAGGTATTTGGTTCCTAGGAGTATTTTCTCTACCCCTTAGATGGGTTAGAGAGTGTCAACTCTAATTGAAAGGGTAGTTAACCCAATCATGATGAAGTTGGCACTCTAAGAGCATTTTCAAGGTTATTGTTAACCTTTGAAAATGATATGGATAGATGGTTTACTCTTGAAAAGAGTAAGATGTGCCATAGGTTGAGAAATTTGATATAATCTTGATTGGCACAAGAAATTAAGTGTAAAGAAATGCCAAGTTGGGTTTTTGGCATTTTATTGGGAAGTTAAAGGCAAATCTAAGCCTTGATTTATGTTTGTTACTCTTTAATAGAGTAATTTGTGCCAAAATTTGAGGAATATACTTAATTTAAATTGACAAAAATTAGGAAAAGTAAAAGAAATGTCAAAATTAGGTTTTGGCATTTTCTTGGGACATTTTGGGCAATGTAGGGGTTTAAACTTTAAGTTAGCTAAGGTTTAAGGATACTTAGATAGTTATTATATGTATTTTATTTATGCTAATTTGTCATGCTTTGTTTGCCCATCATATGTCATAACATCATATTTATTCTTGCACTCATGCCTTATTATGAAAAACATAAAAATACCATGTCATGTCATACATACATCATGTAGTCATAGAGATTTTTTTTTTTGTTGAAAGTTATTTATCTTTGATGTATATCATATCGCATCATGCATAATTTTTAAATTCCTTAAAATTAAGGACAAATGTCATTTATTAACAAGTAACATCCTTGGTGGATGTTCATAACCTCAAAATACCTAGATAGATATGTATGATCCCTAGATTAGGGCAAAACCAAAGTTTACATCTCACTAAGAACTATAAGGTGACTTGTATGTGATTTCATACACATTGAATACAAGTGAGATGCTAGGATGATGAACAAAACTCAAGATGTTGATTTAGTGCATTCTTTTGAGTTTTAAGTTCATCAAAACACATAGTTATGTGTTTTCCAATCATTGAGAAAGCTAATGTACAAGTCATGTGCATTGAACCCAAAGAATATGGTTGGATATTGGTTTTCAAAATGATTTTAAATATACTTTGGAAAACTTTGGTGAAGACTATCTTTTGATAGTAATCATCATTGAAAAGTTAGACACAAACTAGAAGAAAACACTAAAGTTTTTACAAGTTTTCAAGTTTGTATCAATCTTGGAAAATAAAAAATTATTTTTCCTTGATAATATATACCCTAAATAATGTCTACATGAATTCTCATGATTTTTTGGAATTTTGTAGAATTTTAGGGGAGTTTCTGAAAGTCACTGAAATAAGTTTTCAGTTTTTCAGAGCTCCAATCGATCAGTCGATCGATTGGAGTGCCTCGATCGATCGGGCGATCGATTGAGAGGAGTTTTCCGCGAGCAGAAGCTCGCTGGATCGATCAGCCGATCGATCCACCACCCTTGAATCGATCAGTGGATCGATTCACGCAGGTTCAATCGATTGGGACCTAACTCCAATCGATTGGGAATGCTGATTTTGGCTGGGAAAGCTTGATTTCAGCATTTTGAATCACCTTTAGTCTAGGTAACCATTCCTTACCCCTCAAAACACATTTGTATACATTTAGGGGAAGTTTTCATAATGAAAACAAGGACGGATTGGTTAAGGGAGACTAAGTAAAGGTTTAGGTTGAGGTTTGAGTTCAATATTGAATTTGTGAACCTCAAAACTTCAAAATTTGGGTTTCCTAAAGGTTTAGGGATTCCAAGTCATTGTTGGTGCAATGACAGAAGTTACGTGCATGTCTTTAGGGGGAGTTACTCTTTAAGGACATGAAAATCTATTTTTCTTACACCTTGGAAGGTGGTTAACCTTCTTTAGTAAAAATGCTCAAGGTTGGGCATTTGAATATAATGGAGAGTGGATATCTTCATTTTTCATGTGATGTATGCTCACGGATGAGCATTTGATGGCAATGAAGGGTATGGGACCTTCATTTGAATTGTGTGTGAATATACCAAGTGGTATATGCTCAAGGATGAGCGCTGAGAATGATGAAGGGTATGAGACCTTCGTTATTGTATTGTGAACAACGAGTGAAGGCATAAACAACGTTGGATAACTCTTCAGGGGGAGAGTTTTTGATGTGTGCCAATAGGGGGAGAATGTGTAGTTAAGTTAGACCTTCATTTCCTAAAGAGGGAGTTTGTCATCTAGGAAAGGGGAAGAATGAAGGAAACCCTCATTCATACATTGGCATGAAGGAAGTTGAGGCTATGAGATTAGCCTAACTTAAAGGTATTATTAAACATCAAAAAGGGGGAGATTGTTGGTGCAATATTCCCTAGGTCAAGGTTGACCTGGTTGACTGAGCTTGAATTGGTTCGAGCTCGAGTCTTGATGTTTGAGTTTCAATGTTTGACAATACATGTAGACAACACATGGAGATTGCAGGTGCGATTGTTCATGTGGGTGTTGGTGCAATATCCCTTAGGTCAAGGTTGACCTGGTTGACCAAGCTTGAGTCTTGGTTTGGATTTCGATGTTTGACAATGAAAGGTTGATTGCAGAAGAGTCAAGTAGGTCAAGGTTGACTGGATACTTGATTGTGAAAGTCCTAGTGAGTGAAGCTAGGCAGTATGGAAATCTTGGTGAGTGAAGCCAGGTGAAAGTCCTAGTGAGTGAAGCTAGGCAGATTGAAAACCCTAGTGAGTGAAGCCAGGTGAAAGTCCTAGTGAGTGAAGCTAGGCAGATTGAAAACCCTAGTGAGTGAAGCTAGGTGAAAGTTCAAGTAGGTCAAGCGAGTGACCGGATACTTGGCATGAAAGAAAAGTCCAAGTGGGTCAAAGGGATTGACCGGACACTTGGTGAGGGAGTCCTAGCAGGTCAAGGGAGTGACTAGATGCTAGGCATGACGTACCAACAGGTTAAGGTTGACCGGATGTTGGTTTGGGAGGTTTGGGACTTGGTTTTGGGCAAAAACCAAGTGTTGGATCGATCAGTGGATCGATCCAGGCTCTGGATCGATCAGTGGATCGATCCAGACCTTTCCCAGCGAACAAAAAGCCTCTGGATCGATCAGTGGATCGATCCAGAGGTCTCAATCGATCAGTGGATCGATTGGGACGCTGCTGCTTCGCGCGATAAGCGCTGGATCGATCCGTGGATCGATCCAGGCGTTTTTCCAGAGCACAGAGGCGCTCTGGATCGATCCGTGGATCGATCCAAAGCCTCCCCGATCGATTGGGAATAATCGAATCGATTGGGATCCGACCGTTGAGTCGTATTTGAGCCGCAGGCGAGCGTTGTCTTCGGCACTTCTTAACCGATTCATTTCAGATCTTCACCAGCTCCTCCACAGCTCTTCTCAAGCTCGAGATTGCCAATTCTTGAAGGTTCTTGGAGGCTCTTCCAAGTCAAGAGGCGGATCAAAGCAAGAAGAAGAAACTAGGGTTAGGGTTTGTGCACTCATTGTAAGCTTGTAAGCTTGTATTTCTTTACTACCCTTTCTTCTTCTTGTATTGAGTCTTGTAGGGCTTCTCCGCCCTTGGTAGTTACCATAAAGAAGAGTTTCATTAGTGGAGGGTGCGTGCGTTGTGTGGATCCTTGGATTAGTCACCTCTCTTGGAGGTGGATACCAAGTAAAATCCAAGTGTTAGCGTGTTTGTGTTTGTGTTTGTTTCTTTGTATTTCCGCTGTGCATCCTTGAAGAAACAAGCAACGCCAGGCACCGAGCACGCGACGAGCTATTCACCCCCCCCCCCCCCCTAGCTACTTTTCGGTCCCAACAAGTGGTATCAGAGCGAGGCCGCTCTTCATCGGAATCATCGCCGGAAGGGGCAAACAAAACAAGCAAAGCTAGAGGGTGAAGAAGTTGGAGCAAATTCATCAAAGTCAAAGGATTCAAGAAGCTCAACTTCAAGATGCAATTCCAAGATGGATTTGGATTTGATACAAGGGTGGCTCCACCATACACATCCACAAGCTTCGATTCTTGGAGATCAAGAATTGAAAATTTCTTGATGATGGAGATAGAGCAATGGTTTGCTCTAATGGAAGGCTTCAAGGCTCCAACAAACTCCAAGGGCAAGCTTCTCAAGAAAAGCAAATGGAGCTCGGAGCAAGTCCAAAGGTGCGAGGCCATTGACAAAGTGACCAAGCTTTTGGTAAATTTATTGCCAAGCACCATCCTTTGCAAAATTGGAGAATTTGAAGATGCAAAGGAATTATGGAGTAAATTGGCCAAGCTTCATGAAGAGATCCCCTCCACTGTACAAGAGCAAGAAGAATCCAGAGAGGGTGACTCTTTGGAGCAAGACCAAGAGGAGGACTCCGAAGTTGAGAGATGCTCAACTTCCGAAGAAGAGGAAGTCCAAGAAGAAGCTTCATCCTCAAGGGAATGCATCGAAGGGAACAAGGAGGGAGCATACTCCTTGTTTCATATTCACGATGATGAAGCCTCCACCTCTAGGATTGAGGGGGAGCGATCCTTGGTGACGCCGGATCAAGAAGAAGGAGAAGCCTCCACGTCCGAGTCAAGAGACGAAGAGGAGGAAGAAGATTCTACCTCCACAAGTCAAGAAAAATCAAATGGAGGGGAATCAAGGTCCGATCAAGAGGAAGTTTCCACCTCCGGATCCAAAGGAAAAGATGCCACCCCTACAAGCAAAGGTATAAATATTTTAATTAATAATAAAAATCATATTATATGCTTTGAATGTAGGGAACATGGGCACTACAAAAGTAAGTGCCCTAAATTAGCCAAGAAGAAGGGCCAAGTGGCACCTAAGGGCAAGGAGAAGCCAAAGGAGACCATCCCCGGAACAAAGAAGAGCAAGGAGCACATTGTGTGTTTCTCTTGCAATAAAAAGGGGCATTACCGGAGTCAATGCCCTAAGGGGAAGAAGATGGTCAAGGCTCAAGGAGGAAGCTCAAGTCAAGGGGGAGCCTCTAAGGTAAAAAGGAAGGTAACTTTTATTGAGCCTACCCCTTTACATTATGGTAAAAAGCATGGTAGTTCTAATTTTTATCATTTTAATGCAATTTACCATAAGAATAGAAAGCATGAGGGCTTTAAGGAAAAGCATGTGGCCCTACATGCCAAAACTACCCAACCTAAGGTTAGGAAGGTAGATAGACACTTGGGCGGGAACACTAAGGATAATAGATACATGCCCAAGAACAAAAATGCTCATGGACCAAAACCTAAGGATTTAATGATAGAAAATCAAGTCTTGAGGTCAAGACTTGATAAAATGGAAAAGACCCTAAAAAGGATGGAAAATATCCTACAATGGCAAAATGAGCAATACCTAGGGCTAGGAAAATCAAAGCCATCAAATGGCCATAGAGGGTTGGGATACAAACCAAAGGCTAAAAAGGATGTGCCCTCGTACCATAGAGTTCCATATAGTTATGGAACAAAACCTAGGTCCAGTGGTCAAGCCAAGAATACTAGGGAAGTCATCCCTAAGAGTATTTTTGCGACAAATGTGATTAAGACTTCTAAGAAGTCTAAGAAAGCCACTAACAAGGTCACAAGGGAGGCTATCCCTAGAGTTGACCTAGAAAATGTGACCAAGGCTTCTAGGAAGCCCAACAAGGTCACTAGGAAGGTATCTAGGGAAGTAATCCCTAGTGAGTACCTAGAGCATCCAAGGAGCACCAATAGGTGCTGGGTTCCTAGGAGCATCTTCTCTACCCCATAGATGGGTTAGAGAGTGTCAACTCCGATTAGAAGGGTAGTTAACCCAACTTTGAGGAAATTGACACTCAAAGAGCATTTTCAAGGTTTTTGCTAACCTTTGAAAATGAAATGAAATGTTTATTTACTCTTGGAAAGAGTAAAATGTGCTATAAAGGAAGAAATTTGAGATGACTTTAAATGGCACAAGAAATCAAGTGTTAAGAAATACCAAATTGAGACTTTGGTATTGTCTTAGGAATTTAAGGCAAATCTAAGCCTTAATTTAAAGTGATTACTCTTATGGGAAAATGAAATATGCCAACATTTGAGGAATGTTTTAAATTTTTAATTGGCATAATTAATTCAAGAGATTAAAGAAATGTCAAGTTGGGTTTTGGCATTTTCTTAAGGAAATTGGGCAATCTAGGGTTTATGCTTAAGGATTAGCTAAGGGTTAAGGATACTTAGATAGATAATCTAGGTATATTTTAATTATGCTAAATCTTGTCATATTTGGTTGCCCATTATATGCCATGACATCATGTTTTTATTTATGCATTCATGACTTATTATGAAAAATTCAAAAAATACCATGTCATGACATTCATACATCATGTAGTTATAGGATATTTTCTTTTGAAAAATTAGTTCCTTTTGATGTATGTCATAACATAATCATGCATTAAGTTTAATTCCTTGTAATTAAGGACAAATGGCATTTAACAACACTTATTAACAAGTGACATCCTAGGTGGATGTCTAATATCTCTAAAATGCCTAGATAGATATGCATGATCCCTAGAATAAGGCAAAACCAAAATCTCACATCTCACAAGGACTATAAGGTGACTTGTATGTGTTTTAGTGCACATTAGATACAAGTGAGATGTTAGGAAGATGAATAAAACTCAAGATGCTGATTTAGTGCATTCTTTTGAGTTTTAGAGTCATCAAAACACATAGTTATGTGTTTTCCCATCATTGGGAAAGCTAATGCACAAGTCATGTGCATTAAGCCCAAGGAACATGGTGGGATATTGGTTTAAAAATATTTTCAAAATGATTTTGGAAAACCTTGGTGAAGGCTATCTTTTGATAGTAATCACCATTGAATAGTTAGACACAAACTTGAAGAAAACACTAAAATTTTTACAAGTTTTCAAGTTTGTGTCAATCTTTGAAAATATGAAGTATTTTCATAGAAAACTATTTTTCCTTGATAGTATATGCCCTAAATAATGCCTACACGAAATTTCATGATTTTTGGATTTTTGTAGAATTTTCTAGGGGTTTCTGAAGTTGGCTGATTTTAAAATTCAGCAACTATCAGAGCTCCGATCGATCCATGGATCGATTGGAGTGCCTGAATCGATCCATGGATCGATTCAGAAGGCAAGTCTCCCGCGAGCAGAAGCTCGCTGGATCGATCAGCCGATCGATCCAGGAAGTCTAAATCGATCAGTGGATCGATTCAGAAAGGTTCAATCGATTGTAACCCAACTCCAATCGATCCAAGCTGCTGATTTTGGCTGGGAAAGCCTGATTTCAGCATCTTTAAACCTATTTTAGTCTAGGTAACCATTCCAAATCCCTCAAAATACATTTGTATACATAAAAAGGGTGTTTTCGTATTGAAAACAAGGATGGATTGGTTAAGGAAGACTATATTGAAGTCTAGGGTGAGGTTTGTTTCAAATTTTGAATATTTGAATCTCAAAGCTTCTAAATTTGGGTTTCCTAAAGGATTAGGGATTCCAAGTCATTGTTGGTGCAATGACAGAAGTTACCACCATGTCTTTAGGGGGAGGGACTCTTTAAAGGCATGAAAATTATTTTTCATGAACCTTGGAAGGTGGTTAACCTTCCGTTAAGTGGATAAGGCTCAAGGATGGGCATTTGCCTACATTGAGGAAGAATGTAGGGTTAAGGATAAATGAAGGGTATGGGACCTTCATTTGGGTCATTAGACCATGTTAATGCTCCAGAGCGAGCATTATTTGAAAATGAAGGGTCCTTCATTATCGTGTTGGTCACAACGAGTGAAGTTGTGAACAACGATGAGCAACTCTTCAGGGGGAGAGTTTTCAACAATGAGGCATTTGTTGAAGTGTGCCCAAAATTGAGGCACGGGTTGATGTGTGCTCAAAGATGGGTTGATGTGTGCCAATAGGGGGAGAATGAAAGGACTTATGAAAGGGGGTAAGTTAGGCTTTCATTACCTAGAGGGAGTTTGCCCTCTTAGGGGGAGAATGAAGAGCTTAACTTATGTGTTCATTACCTAGTGGCATGAAGAAGGAGGCTATGGGATTAACCTAACTTACATGTGGTATTGTAAATGTTATTGTTGTATTGTCAAACATCAAAAAGGGGGAGATTGTTGGTGCAATATCCCTTAGGTCAAGGTTGACCTGGTTGACCAAGCTTGAGTCTTGGTTTGGATTTCGATGTTTGACAATGAAAGGTTGATTGCAGAAGAGTCAAGTAGGTCAAGGTTAACCGGATACTTGATTGTGAAAGTCCTAGTGAGTGAAGCTAGGCAGTATGGAAATCCTGGTGAGTGAAGCCAGGTGGAAGTCCTGGTGAGTGAAGCCAGGTGAAAGTCCTAGTGAGTGAAGCTAGGCAGTATGGAAATCCTGGTGAGTGAAGCCAGGTGAAAGTCCTAGTGAGTGAAGCTAGGTGAAAGTTCAAGTAGGTCAAGCGAGTGACCGGATACTTGGCATGAAAGAAAAGTCCAAGTGGGTCAAAGGGATTGACCGGACACTTGGTGAGGGAGTCCTAGCAGGTCAAGGGAGTGACTAGATGCTAGGCATGACGTACCAACAGGTTAAGGTTGACCGGATGTTGGTTTGGGAGGTTTGGGACTTGGTTTTGGGCAAAAACCAAGTGCTGGATCGATCAGTGGATCGATCCAGACCTTTCCCAGCGAACAGAAAGCCTCTGGATCGATCAGTGGATCGATCCAGAGGTCTCAATCGATCAGTGGATCGATTGGGACGCTGTTGCTTCGCGTGATAAGCGCTGGATCGATCCGTGGATCGATCTAGGCATTTTTCCAGAGCACAGAGGCGCTCTAGATCGATCCATGGATCGATCCAAAGCCTCCCCGATCGATTGGGAATAATCGAATCGATTGGGATCCGACCGTTGAGTCGTATTTGAGCCGCAGGCGAGCGTTGTCTTCGGCACTTCTTCACCGATTCATTTCAGATATTCACCAGCTCCTCCACAGCTCTTCTCAAGCTCGAGATCGCCAGTTCTTGAAGGTTCTTGGAGGCTCTTCCAAGTCAAGAGGCGGATCAAAGCAAGAAGAAGAAACTAGGGTTAGGGTTTGTGCACTCATTGTAAGCTTGTAAGCTTGTATTTCTTTACTACCCTTTCTTCTTCTTGTATTGAGTCTTGTAGGGCTTCTCCGCCCTTGGTAGTTACCATAAAGGAGAGTTTCATTAGTGGAGGGTGTGTGCGTTGTGTGGATCCTTGGATTAGTCACCTCCCTTGAAGGTGGATACCAAGTAAAATCCAAGTGTTAGCGTGTTTGTGTTTGTTTCTTTGTATTTCCGCTGTGCATCCTTGAAGAAACAAGCAACGCCAAGCACCGAGCACGCGACGAGCTATTCACCCCCCCCCCCCCTCTAGCTACTTTTCGGTCCCAACAGTGGGAAGATTGTGAAGGAGAATCAAGTAGGTCAAGGTTGACTGGATACTTGACTGGAAAATCCTGGTGAGTGAAGCCAGGTGAAAGTCCTAGTGAGTGAAGCTAGGCAGAAGGAAAGTTCCGGTGAGTGAAGTCGGACAGTTGAAAATCCTGGTGAGTGAAGCTAGGTGAAAGTCCTGGTGAGTGAAGCCAGGCAGATGAGAAGTCCTAGTGAGTGAAGCTAGGCAGAAGGAAAATCCTGGTGAGTGAAGCCAGGTGAAAGACCTAGTGAGTGAAGCTAGGCAGTTGGGAAATCCTAGTGAGTGAAGCTAGGTAAAAGTCCTGGTGAGTGAAGTCAGGCAGGTGAGAAGTCCTAGTGAGTGAAGTTAGGCAGAAGGGAAGTCCTGGTGAGTGAAGCCAGGCACAGGAAATCCGGATGGATCAAGGTTTATGGGACATCTGGTGTTGGATAGACCAAGTAGGTCAAAGGGATTGACCGGATACTTGGTACGAGGAGAAAAGTCCAAGTGGGTCAAAGGAATTGACCAGACACTTGGTGATGGAGTCCTGGCAGGTCAAGGGTGACCGGATGCTAGGCACGATGTTCCAACAGGTCATGGTTGACCGGATGTTGGTTTGAGGGACGTTTAGACTTGATTTGGCAAGTCTCACATGGGCTAGATCGATCAATCGATTGATTGGCTCATGCCCAATCGATCGGTTGATCGATTGGGTGTGCCCCGCGAAAGGAGAACCTCCCAATCGATCAGTGGATCGATTGGGGAGAATTCTCGATCGTACAGAAAGCCTCCCAATCGATCGATCGATCGATTGGGAGCCTCCAATCGATCGGTTGATCGATTGGGAGTTGCGATTCTACGCGATAAGCCCCAGATCGATCGATCGATCCAGGCAATTCCAGAGAGCACAGAGGCATTTTGGATCGATCGGACGATCGATCCAAAGCCTCCCCAATCAATTGGGAGCAATTCAATCGATTGGGATCCGACCGTTGGCGCAGGATATAGTCGTTGTCGAGCTTTTCCTTCAAAAGGACTTGCACAGTTCAGCTCCGATCCAAACAACAGTTCTCCACAGCGATCTCCTTAACTCTCACGCTAGATCTTGAAGGTTCTTGGAGGCATTTCCAAGTCAAGAGGTGAATCTACAGCAAGAAGAAGAAGCTAGTGTTAGGGTTTCTTGTGTAAACCGTGTAAGCTTTCCCTTGTATTTGCTTCTCTTTGTTTCTTGTTGTATTGAGAGTATTGTAGGGCTTCTCCGCCTTCGGTAGTTACCGTAAAGGAGTGTTTTCATAGTGGAGGGTGTGTGGATCCTTGGATTAGTCACCTCTTCTTGAGGTGGTACCAAGTAAATCCCTTAAGTTAGCGTTGTGTGTTTGTTTTCTTGTATTTCCGCTGCACATCATCGAAGAAGCAAGCAACGATGAGCACGAGATCGCGCCGAGCTATTCACCCCCCCCCTCTAGCTACATTTCGGTCTTAACACATCAAACCATCGAGCGATGACGTTAAACTCTTGTCTCCATCAGCGGTTGAGCAACGACCTTAAACTCGACTATACATTAAACCGTCGAGCGGCGACGTTAAACTCTTGTCTCCATCAGCAGTCGAGCAGCGACCTTAAACTCGAGTATACATCAAACCATCGAGCGGCAACGTTAAACTTTTGTCTCCATCAGCGGTCGAGCAACGACCTTAAACTCGAGTATACGTCAAACCGTCGAGCGACGACATTAAACTCTTGTCTCCATCAGCGGTCGAGCGACGACCTTAAACTCTTTTTTTTTTTTGATGAAAGGTAAATTATCATATATAGAGTGAAAGAAATGTACAACAACCTATGGCTCAAAGGTCCTCGCCCGTCATGTCCGGACCAATTCCAGATCGGAACGAGAAATCCATAAGGCCGCCTAAGGATACAATGCCGCACAAGGCTAGGCATTCGTATCACAACAGTAGGTTGGCATACACAGATACCAACCATCATCATAAGGACACAAGATCTCGGGTACAAGCCCAACTAGACAACCATACTAACAAACATTAATCTCACTAGTGACTGTATTAGCATGGCCTCCGCTGTGCCCTCCTTGGAGCTCCATCTCCGTACACTAAAAGAAAAAAGCCTAACAACAACAGTTTTTCACCTTTGTCGTAGCCCATTTTGAACTGTTGTTAAAGGCCGTGTTGTTAAAAGGGGTGCCCAAAGACAACAGTTTTTAACCGTTGTCTTTGAAGGCAAAGACAACATTTTTTGCAACGGTGAAAAATTGTTGTCTTTTCCTTCAAAGACAACAGTTTTTCACCATTGTCTTTGAGCGTCTACCTTTAATAACAGGGTCTTCAACAATAGTTTTAAACTATCTACGACAACGGTGAAAAACCGTTGTCTTTTTTAGATAAAAAATAAAAAAAAATTAATACACAATTTTCTAATATTATAAATCATTCAAAATACTAAATTTTAAAATAATATTTAATATACAATGTTTTTAACATTCAAAAATAATATCTATAACATTCTGAAGAAATTTCATAAGCAACCAACAAAATTTCATAAGCAACCAACAAAATGATAACACTATTAAAACAAAGGTGATATGCAAACACAAGCAATGGGATTGGTAGTGTAAAACATACAAGTACATACTTTAACTTGTTGTCAATTTGAGTGTAAGCTTCCAAACAAGAGTTGTCAATTTGAGTGACTTTTCTTCCAAATAAGAAAAGTCAACGTGCCCAGGTGAATCTATGAGGTTGATTAGATATTCATTTCCGCTCCTTTCGCCCTTGTAGTTTTTTAGGGATTCCTCTGTCATTTCATAGTACAGGGAAATCCCAGTGGATTTGATTGTAATACCACGTTCAGCCTCGTCTTGGCGAGTATCAGTCATCCTAACATCTCCAGCGACTTCTTGTGCGATGATTCCGGCAGCAGCAACAAGAGAATCAATGAGGGTTGATTTACCTGCAAATATAAGAAACAACACTTGATGTATTTGTTACTTCACATGGTATCAAGAAAGTATGAGCTAGGGAATAACTAACCATGATCGGCATGTGCAATGACAGACATGTTGCGGATGTTATGCTTCATGTCCATGATGCGACAGAGTTCTTCGGCTGTGAACTTCACCATCTCGACCGGTTTTAGAAATTAGACAATCCTCCAAATGACCCTGTGAATGCACAAATGACAGAACAGGTTCCTGGTCACAATGAATCGTATAACAATAGAGAAAAGAAAATTGAATAATGAAAAAGATAACTTATTATATAGTTAACGAAAGATAATAATGTGTTAATAAATTATAATAATTGAACACCAAGCAACAAATGAAACTATGAATTCATGGTGATTGAGAATAGATGCAACATATATAGGTGCAATCTCAAAATCTCAACAGAGGCCATAATTTCAACATCAAGAAGTAACTCAAACTATCTCAATTGACACAATAAACGTCAATCAATACCACAGACAAGGAAGCTGCACGATTTGTCAACAAAGCATGGATTTCTGCACAAACAAAAAATATTAAGCTAAGATGTAACAAATTTAAAAGGATTCTTGTTATAGGGCCATCGTCCACAGTAAATATTGATTAGTAGAAAAATATAAATTAAGAAATAAAAGTATGAAAAACAACACCGATAGAAATTTAAGAACAAGAAAAAGAAATATGTAGGAACCATGAAAATAAGTAAACATATGAAGCTAGAATATATCGATTCATCACTCAATAGAGTAAAGAAATAGTAAGAGAAGATGATAAAAACATTCAGAAATAAAAGGGTCATGCATCTAAATTAATATATAATACTAAATATATAGACCAACAGACAGATTCATTCATATTGTTGTATATCTTATGTTTCTTCAAACATATTTATACATCGTTAGGTTGAAAACATGATCCAAACCAAATTTACTTGAAACATTATACAGGAAATTGCATATTCAGTATAATTGTAAATAGCACAAGTCATAAAAAGGATGGAGAAAGAAAAATAACAAGAAGCGCGCAATTGTAAAGTTTTCCTAACCTATAAGGTGAACAATCTATCATTGATCTAGACTTCTTTGGTCAAAAAGTAGGCTACAATCCCAAATTAAGCATCATAGATGTATAATTCTATCAAAAGAACTAACTCGCTGTCCAAAAGTAAGTTAAAAAATGCATAAAATGATTTAGAGACCTAACAAAACCTAATCTTAATCTAATTAGAAAACTCTAATTAGCTCCACCCAACCTATTCAATACTTGAAAGTTAATCAACATATCCTTACCATCTGACTCTAATTAACATAATCAATCACACATAGATTACATCTTCAAATATGAGAGAATAGGTCAATAGTATAAGAGTAAGGAAATTCATTACCTAACTCTTCCTCTTTGACAATGCGATGACGTCCAAAGGTCCCTAGCAGTGGCACAGTGGCCAGGGGTTGACTTTGATTGCTCGGTCTTAGGTGGTGTCCCCACTGGCTGGTAGCAATTGGTCATCCAACAAACAACAAAGTATAGGTGGAACAAGAAATTGCAATATCATATGGATTTTGTGAAGAAACTAATTTGCTATATTCAATAAGTCAGAGGATATTATGCCCTGATCCTTAAATTAAAGATTTAACAAACATCAAGTAAAGTTGTTCTGGTAAATAGTGAGCGTACACTTTCAAACACTCTATTTACCACCCTTGGCATGAAGAATAACGGATGCTCAGATGTGTTTTACAGATAATTAGCAATTCCTGGTCATACTAATCTGGAACACAGCTAGCACCTTGCTACAAGTTTAAATACCTTTCGTTCAATCTTCAATTTTGTTTTTCCCTTAACCCCACCAGTTAACCTATTTCAACAGCAACAAGTTATCCACTAATGCCCCAAATACTGCTTCCACTATATACGATTAATTGATCGAATCCTCCCATATGCCCTTAAATCAGAACTTAATCAGAATTCTTGAATGAAGCTCCATGCAAAAACTACACGTCACGAGTTCACTTGCAATCCAGAACTCATCTAACAGCCTCAAGCAAGTGGTTTAAAGGAATCAATTCACTAGAATCATGTGATCAAGCATCAACGTCATACATTCCTTACATCCTGAATCAAGAATAGAATTAACCAAAGCAATGCATTGACATCCGTGATGGCCAAGAAACAGTATCAATTCCCCAAAAGAATATGATAGAGAGAACAAGACTCTTTCATTCCTTTCATCTAAAAAATGAGATGAAATAGATGAAACAGAGCACCAATTAGATGCTTTACTATAACTTAAGGCAAACTCATCTCAAAAACATGAATAGATTTTTCTGAACTAAAATTCCACTTCCATCAATTTCAGGAAATGGTTGGTCCTTCATTAATAGAATGAAACTAATGTGAAACGGGAAACATATAAGAACTCCCACAACCTATTAATTCTCAATGATTGAGCGTTCAGTGTCACTTTCTGTCAAAGAACTCTTCCCCATGTTTAAATCACATGGGATCTGGTGCACTTAGTTGCACAAGTTTCTACCACACAAGATGATGCTATAAGTTTTTCAAACACAACGATAATGTTAAGAGTGCCTATCTTCTTCAATAATTTTGCTACACAGTTCAATCTTTACCATGCTCCACATGTTGAAGGAAACTATTTCCTTACATATGCAAACAACAAAATCAAAGAAACAGAATATCCATATGACTTCGACAACTTTATAAAAAAATACACTGTCAAGTCACGCATATTCCTGGAGCAAAGATTGTATAAAGTTTATCAAAGGCAAACACATTGCTCCACTCATGCCAGAAATGATGACGACCTTCATCCTAACTAGTCAACAGCCTCATCTGTTGCTCAAATCAGTCAATTAGTTCAGATCATCAAGCAAAAAGGGCATAAACACGTCCAATCAAACAATTTGAACGCTTCCCTGTTAATAGTACAAACATCCAGGATCAAATAGACAACTCCTTGTAAGAATCACCCAGCACCTCATAGATCCAATGGAAAGAGGGAAAAGGAGCAAAACTGGAGGGGAAACCCTAAAGAAGAATTTAAGAAAAGAATACATAAAGCGGAAGCAGCGAAGGGACCAACCTTGATAGTGTCGAAGGGATGGCCGGCGATCGGATGGCTCTAGCTTGATCCCACGGCACCAGAACAAAAATTAGGGCACGACTATACCTCAGACGCTGACGACGATCCAGGGTAAATCGGAGCACAGGGAACCTACGCACTCCCTCGATCAACGGCGTTGTCGATCTGTCCTCAAGCCAAGGCGATGACGGCTTTGCGAAGGAAGGGAGAGCTCGGCAGTGTCGGCGTCGCGTGAGAGAGGAGAGGGAGGACTCGGCGACGTTAAAAACCTAGGGCTCGGGTGGAAAGAGTTGAGAAGTGGGTTTTAGGTTTTTTTTCATAAAGTTAAAAAAATTGTTGTGTTTTTAAGATTCAACAGCATTCAATAGACAACAGTTTAATAAAACTGTTGTATATTATCACATAAGCAACACTAAAAGACAATAGTTTTTTAAAAATGTTGTCTTTGACACACATTAGACAACAGTTTTTTGAAAAACTGTTGTTATTTAAAAAACATTATGGTGAACAATAAAAGTTTTCAATAAAACTGTTGTTAAATGGAAAAAAGACAACAATTTCTTGAAAAACTGTTGTCTATTAGGTGTGGTTAAATCTAGAAATTCTTGTAGTGGTAAGTTGACTCCGGCCAACCTCCACGCCGAGGACACAAAACTGACCCAGCAGCTCCTCAAGTGACAACTCCGTGATGAAGAGGGTCGTAATCAATCCCTTGCTTGCACTGGTATACGACAATCGACTCCATGTAGTGAAGCTGACTCGCACACGATAATTGATTCATAGCAAATAATCCCTCACGTGCGCTGACATACGACATGGAATATGCCATCGACTCCATGCAATAAAGTTGACTTGCACACGGTAATTGATTTCAAGCAACCGGTAGATCCCAAGCAACCAATTCCTTGTATGCAGGTATATGACAATCAACTCCATGCATTGTAATTGACTCGCACTCGGTAATACATCAAACCGTCGAGCGGCGACGTTAAACTCTTGTCTCCATCAGCAGTCGAGCGACGACCTAAACTCGAGTATACATCAAACCATCGAGCGGCGACGTTAAACTCTTGTCTTCATCAGCGGTCGAGTGGCGACCTTAAACTCGAGTATACACCAAATCGTCGAGTGGCAACGTTAAACCCTCATCTTCACCGACGGTCGAGCGGCGACCTTAAACCCTTATTTCCATCGATGGTCTAGCGGCGGCCTTAAACGCGTGTCTACGGTTGATGTCCACATCAAATCGTCTAGCGGTGACATTAAATGCGAGTCTACATCAAATCGTCGAGCGACGACATTAAACCCGAGTATTCATCAAATCGTCGAGTAACGACGTTAAACTCTTGTCCCCAACAACGGTCGAGTGGTGACCTTAACCCCAAGTCTACAACAAACCGTCGAGTGACGACGTTAAACACGAGCCAACAATAAATTATCGAGCGACGACGTTAAACACAAGTCCACAACAAATTGTCGAGTAGCGACGTTAAACCCCTGCCTCCGCCAATGGTCGATCGGCAACCTTAAACACTTGGCTCAGTGAAAGGATAAGCAACGGCTACTCAAAGGCCTAAGTCTACAAAATACAGTGACCGTTTGGCACTACTCTTCAAAGCTTCCCCAGGATGGATAGGCGGTGCGTAGAACTAGTGCGCTACATAACTCAAAGTGGACCGGTCGTTTAGGTGGACCAACTGTGGACGAGTGGAGTCACAGGGCTGCGAGTTCGTTTCAAACTCAAAGGAGACGAAAAAAAATGCAAGGAAATAAAAGTCGTCCGAACGGGCGAGCATGCATTAAAACGTTGGGATTAAAGATTATAGGGCTCTACCTCACTCAAGATAATCCAGGGCGTCGTTGGGCAGCGCGGCTATAAGCTTGTCCCGACTTATGACCTTGCTGGTCAGATAGGCCGGTAGGTGGCCTCCCTTGCGAAGCTGATCGATCGTCCCGTTGATCGCCAAGTCGAATAATCAGAGGGCCCAGTCGGCAACTTTGTCGCAGAATTTGTCTGAGCGGATTTAGGTTTGCTTCCTGACCTCAAACCTACTCGACTCGGCCTACTGATAGGTCTTTAGGGCCGCTCGGGAGGCCTTCAACTCATCCTTGGTGGTGGCCAGTGTTGTATCTCTGGAGGCGATTTGGCCATGAAGGGTTGTTTTTTCGGCCAAGCGGCTATTCCGCTCGGCGATCAGGAAATCTTCGGCTTCCTTCAGTTTCTAGGCAAGAGCGCAAGCCTCTTTATTCTTCTCATGGAGGTTGACGATGGCTCTGTTCTTCCTTGCATTCGCCGACTCGATCTTATTATCGAAAGTGGTGGCCTGCTTATTCAGCCGCTCCAGCATGGTGGCCTGCCCAGTGCTCTTGGCTCATTCGGCCTTGAGCAGCTTGTCGCTCTTCTCCAGAGCGGCTTGGAGTCTGGCCACCTCGGCGTCTGTCTTTTCTTGAGCGGCAGAGGATTGGCCGCTCGACGCCTTCAGTTATTTTACTTCCTCCTCCAAAAATGCGAGTCTGTGGCGCATGGCCAGACTCTCCACCCAGTACCGTGGACAAATGAAAAAGAGTTCGTGAGTGCCGATCGGAGGTAAATTATGAATTTACATTAAAGTACTTACTCCAGTGGACATTTGGGTGTGACTGTTCGCGAGGGCGCCCGGAGGCATCATCGTCGCACGGGCTCGTGCATCCTCCCAGATCTTAGCGAGCGATCCCTGGATAATGATCTGATGCTCAGGGCCTCGATACCTCGCACTCGGCTCTCTGTACTCTTTGGTGGGCAAATGGAGGATCGCAGTGATATGATGTTGGCCTCTCGGGGTCGACTGTGCCGAGGTTGCCCGACCCGAGGGGCGAGACACCGTCGTCGGACGAATGCGGGACTTCTGAACCTTCGAGGGCTTCGAAGTCGGTGGCAGGAAGGCCACCGGCGGCGCGGCGAGAGTCCCTTGTGGCAGATCGACAAGGGACGGCATCCGATCAGACGACATGGAGGCTGTCATTTGTTGAACCGGAGTTGGGTTCAAAGTTTTGACCACCCGCTCGGCCGACTGCGCCCCTGAAGTGGCGGAACACGATGAAGGTTCGGCTCGGCGCCTCTTGCGCCTGTTCAGCGGCACATCGGAGGAGAACGAGCCCGATGGCTCCTCGACGGGAATGATGGGGTGTCGCTCGGTTGGAGGCTGTGAGCCCGAGGCGGCTCCTTCGCTCGGCGCATAGCTAGCCTCACCTTCGCCCACCACCACGGGTGTCTCCTCGCTCAGGCCGAGCGGATCTTCGTGGGAGCCGACCGGCTGTAGGTCGCAGCTCGCCAATTCTTCAACGACCACCACATCGATCGCGACGTCCTTAAGCTTCGCCCTACCGACTAGACGTGCTCGCATTATAACTTCGGCTACAAAAGAGAAAGAAAAATCAATTAGCATCAAAGGAGAAATTAAAGAAGCTTCATTCCTAGGCTGGTTGGCAATCGGGTGCGGATCGAACTCAGGCCGAAGATATACAAGACGCCCTCCAGTAGCAGCTTATGGATGTCATATTTCTGACCGACTAGAAAGGAGTAGGGCTGCAAATGAGCCGAGCCGAGCTCGAGCCTGGGTCGGCTCGAGCTCGAGCTCGAGAAAATTGAAGAGGCTCGGCTCGAGCTCGAGCTCGAGCGAGTTTCAGAATTTAAGCTCGAGCTCGGCTCGACCATTTAATGATCGGCTCGAGCTCGGCTCGAGCTCGACTCGAAAATGGATTGTAATGTAAAAATAAGTTGTGGAAGCTGGGATTTGAACCTTCAACCTCTAACAACCCAATAAAACACTCTAACCACCAGCACCCCTCAACTTATTAGATTATTTGAAAGTAATAATTGTTTTAAACATTAGAATATTGAATTTTAGCCTGGCTCGAATAGGCTCGACGAGCCCTCGAGCCTATGTTAAATAAGCTCAAGCTCGGCTCGAACGTTAAACGAGCCGGCTCGAGCTCAGTCAAATTCGAGCTCGAGTCGAGCTTTGACCGAGCCGCTCGCGAGCGGCTCACGAGCGGCTCGGCTCATTTGCACCCCTAGAAAGGAGGCTACGTTCAAGTAGTCCGATCGGCTCTTGTAGCTTTTTAGAGGAGGCTGAGGCGCCACTTCGAGCTGCCAGCTGGTAGGGAAGTCTGACTGCTCGGGAATGTGCACGAAGAAAAAGTATATTTTTTCTAGTGCTTGCTGGAGGTCGACATCTTGTCGAAGAAGACTAGACCAACTCGAGACTGGAAGAGGAAAGTCCCCGGATCGGACAGTTTGGGATAATAAAAATAATGAAAGATCTGGGGGTAAGAGGGATGCCGTGCAGACAGAATAGAACGATGACTCCGCACAGCAGCCGAAAGGAGTTCGACACAAGTTGAGGAAGGGAAATGCGAAAATATTTACAAATCGTAAAAATGAAGGGGTGTATAGGGAACCGTAGACTAGCGACAAATTGGTCTCGGAAGAAACAAAGGCAGCTGGTCGGCAGAGAATTGGGCCGATCCGACGAAGAAGGCAGAATGATCTGATGATCGGAAGGAATTTTAAAAGCATCGCGCAGGCTCTCAGTGTTGCCCCCATCAAACCTAGACTCCATGGATGTGTACCAGAGTCCAGGAACAAAGGCTAACGGCTGCAAAGAACTTGCCATTACGAAAGCAAAAAATAAAAATAAGGCAGAGGGGAAGAAATACGATCTAATGAAGAGAAAGGTCGCTGGAATGTCGCCGGAGCAAAGAGAAATACCAAAAAAGATCGAAAGTAGACGTGATGGGGAGAAGGCTTACGAGAGAAAGGTCACCGGGACAACCGAGATCACTGAAGAAGAAGCACGGAGCATCGCCGGAGAGCGAAGAAAATAGAAGCAGACTGCTGCTGAGGAACTCGAACGCGAAGTGTGCGAATGAAGCGACGCAGTGGACTTATAAGGATCGGGCTCGGTCAACCTGAGCCGTCCGATCTAGGTCGCGGAAAGCCAAGCCAAGATCTCACCGTCGAATTCAAATCATCAAACGTCACATCACGCCTGTCACGTCAGGCGTGCTGCGGCATTGGGCGTGACATGTGGCGCCTCGCCACAGGTCAGCAATTAAGGCAGGCGTGGGAGCATGCTTAGCCTTAATGAGCGGGGATTTGCAGGAGTTCCAAGAAATCTGGATGACGACAACCTACCTCGCGCTCGCCCGAGGTAGCTGTTTTTACAAGTGCAAACCTTCAACAGGCCGATCAGCAAGGATCGATCCTATCTCGATCAAAGACCACACAGTGACAAAGGCCGATTGGGAGGCAATCAGCTCACACAATTGTCCAGTCAGTCGGACTACAACCTTCTTCGACTAGACTTGAGGAGGAGACTTGTGATGGTAATGATGAGGGGTCCTACCCTGCTGCCACGGTGGAGGTCAAAGTTAGGGCAGTCAACGCATATAGGGCATCAGCCGGTCGGGCGAAGCATTCCTCGACCGGGAGAAAGGATCCGACCCGTCGTCGTCAACTTCGACACGGAGCATTCAAACACCCGATGCTCAAGGGAGAATGACGTGCAGAAGCCGAGCCGAGTGGCTACCCCGCTCGACCAAGCAGCAGACTCAACATCAGCCGAGCATGCGGACAGTGAGCTTCCGACCGAGCGGATATCCCGCTTGACACAGCGACATATCACGAGGATGGAGGATTCTCGACTGAGTGGCCACCTCGCTTGGACCAACAACAGACAATACACGGGTAGTGGACTTCCGGTCGAGCGGTCATTCCGCTCGGCCCAACAACAGACAATACACGGGCAGTGGACTTCCAGTCGAGCAGTTATCTCGCTCAACCCGACAGCAGACCACACATGAATAGTGGACTTCCGTCCAAGCGACTATCCCGCTCGGCCCAATAGTAGACAACACATGGACAGTGGATTTCCGACCGAGCGACTATTTCGCTCGGCCAAGCAACAGACATAGCAGGATATCTTTCAACATCCTTGGGGGAGCTAGTGCCACTGACAAGCGGTATGGTCAGATAGAAAATCGTACGACGGAAGCTTCCATTGTCACTTCAGAGATATGTTCGGCCCGTTAAGGTACTTTGTCAGGGATACTTTATTGATAAGTCTTTTCAGGGAAAATTTTGAGATGTGTGCCCACCTTGGGAAGTGTGCGCACGCGCTATAGGAGCTCTATATAAAAGGGGGGAGTCCAAGCATCAGCGGAGGTACGCGTTATATGCGATAGTTATTGTTGCGCTACAATCTTTTTGCTATTGCGCTTCTTTGTTTCTCTTTCGTCGGAGACTGACTTGAGCATCGCAGGGTCATCGCTCAGACCCCTTGTTGGAGCAATTGACCTAGGTTTTGATGTGTGTGTCAAAGAGTTTAAGTTAGGCTTTCATATGTATTTGATATGTGTTTGAGTCTAGCAGGATTTGGAGAAATACATGTGGAACTTGGTGCGGCCAAGTGTGGGAAGCTCAT
Organism: Zingiber officinale; assembly: GCF_018446385.1. NCBI lineage: Eukaryota > Viridiplantae > Streptophyta > Magnoliopsida > Zingiberales > Zingiberaceae > Zingiber > Zingiber officinale. The sequence continues at coordinate 29,989,832 of NC_056001.1, forward strand.
CCAAAGGCTCAGATCGTTGAGTCGGTGAAGGGTGGTGTGAAAGACATCCGAGGGACCGCAGGACGAGGAGCAATGAAGTGGAGCCGAGGGAAGTGGACTTCAAGGCAACGTGAAGGATGACACGGAGAGGAGCCGCGGGCTCGGGTGCATCTGAGGGACGAAGGCCGAGGAAGAGGACTTCAAAGGCGACTCCGGAAAGGATGAGAGGAGTGAATGTACTAGGACCAGTCGACTGGTCATGGGACCAGTCGACTGATCCAAATTCACAAAATGCACAGAATGGTTCTGTGCTTATCGGCTACGGGACCAGTCAACTGGTACATAGCCGTTGGCAAAATTTGGCTTTCTGCAAAGAGTCGTTGGCTGGGTCCAATGGCACACCAGTCGACTGGTACTTGGACCAGTCGACTGGTGTCGGGGTTTGAGTTGATTTGTGATCAACTCTCTCCTCTTATTTAAGGAATGCTTTGGGGGCTTGAAGAGGGGTACTGGTGTTAATTGTAAACCTTCTTAGTCTTGCCCAAAGCTTCCAAGTTTAATTCTCTTCCTCCCAATCTAAACTTCATCTTGTAAAGAGGAAGAGATCATTTTGTGAGAGGTTTGCTCCACCGAGAAGGAGAAGCTTTAGCCGGAGATTGCCGGGGACTGATCCACCGAAGGATCAAGGGCTCGTCCACCTCAAGGACACGTCGTGGAGTAGGAGCATCATCTCCGAACTACGTTACATTGAGCGTGTTAGCGTTTGTATTCTTATTTGTTTTTCATTGCTTTAGCTTTAGCATATTCCGCTGTGCACTAACCCTCTTGTAGAGAAGAGATCGATTCGAGGGTGACCTAGCTATCCAACCCCCTTCAAGCCGGCCACTGATCCTCCAGCACCCCTTTCTTGGCTTGGCACTGACGCTGCTTGTGTTACAAGTGAGAGCGAAGTCCACAGGTGGTCAACATCCACGTTATCAGCATCCATCTCATCGACTTTTGGACAAATCAACTATAAATACTTTTTAAATAATTTTCAATATAAAATATTTTTAAATATTAATAAAAATAAAAAATGTTCTGTTTTAATTTTGATTTGTGCCCAAATAAATGAATACAACTCATCTTGAAATAGGTGGTCGAACAATAAAATAGAAGTGGTAGGATTAGAATTAAATTAATTATGATAAAATTAAAGCTAAGATTAATAATCACTCCTCATATTTACGTATTATGATTCTTACTTATAATTAACCTTATCAAATGACATATTAATAATTATTTTTTTAAATATAATCCTAATTTGTATCATCCATGTCAAACGGAACCTGATAGTATTGTCGCCGGGACAGGTGTCCTAATAGTATTGTCCCCGAGACAGGTGTCATGTTCGCCCAGTTTCGTTAATTTATTTTTAAACAATAATAGTATTTTTTTAAGGAGTAATTAAAATGGCTAAAGAACAGCCAAACTTTCGTTATCGGAGACAAGACTTGCCTCATCAAAATTATCACTCATTTAAATTGATGCGAGTTTGATCGAAAGAGGCAACACGCCTTTTGACTTTTGTTGTTTGAATAATTGTGGCTCCCATGATTCCATGGTTAAGTTGGTCTATCTTATAATATATTTATAGAAATATGCCAAATTTTGATGAAGTCAACAAAAATATCTTTTCATGTTGTGGCACGGATTATTACAGTTAAATTTTACCTAAGTAATTATATTAATTTTCTGCGATGTTTATTTGACTTCGCTCAGGCATATCACTTTGCTAGGACAAATACCCTATAATTTACCCAAAGAAAATATGGGCCACCCTGGAGGGCTGCTAAGGTGCTACAATAAAAGGGACGACACTGATCGACGCCTGTTTCTTACCGTCGTCGCCATGTCGCACAAGAATTTGCTGTGCCTCTTCCTCTTTCTCTCCCTCCGCCGATCTGAACTTGCAGCCTCGAGCAGTGCTGGCAGGGAAGAGTTCGCCTTCAATGGATTCCTGGCGGCGAATCTCACCGTAGACGGGACTGCGGCCATCGTCTCCGGCGGTCTGCTTCAGTTGACCAACAACACGAAGCAGGCGAGGGGCCACGCTTTCCTTCCTCGGCCAATTCACTTCAGAGCCACCTCCAATACCACAGTCTTCTCCTTCTCCACCACCTTCGTCTTCGGCACCACGCTCGAGGACCCCAACCTCGGCGGCCATGGCCTCACCTTCTTAGTCTCCCGCACCAGGGACTTCGCCGGAGCCCTGGGGAGCCAGTACTTCGGCCTCTTCAACCAGAGCAACAATGGAAATTCCAGCAACCATGTCTTCGCCATCGAGCTCGACACGCTCTTCAACCCTGAGCTTGGAGATATCGATAACAACCACGTCGGGATCGACATCAACAGTGTGATATCGAACAGCTCGAGCTCTGCCGGTTATTTCTCCGACGGCACTGGTTCCTTCAACAGCATGAGCCTCATCGCTGACCGGGCCATGCAAGTTTGGGTGGAGTATGACGGCCGAGGCATGCGGCTGAACGTCACCATGGCTCCGACTCCGATGTCAAAGCCAAGTACACCTCTCTTGTCGACGGCGGTGGATCTGGCAACGGTGTTCTTGGATGCTATGTACGTCGGCTTCTCCGCCTCCACTGGATCTTTCCGAACGTCGCACTATATTCTCGGCTGGAGTTTCAAACTCGACGGCGCAGCTGAAGCTCTGGACTATTCCCTGCTGCCGTCCATCCCTCGCACCAGAGGCCATGGCCGGTCGAGATTTTTGGAAATCGGACTGCCCTTAATTTCGGCAGCGCTCGTTCTAATAGCCGCCGGCGCCGTCGTGTTCGCCGTGAGGCGAAGGAACAAGTACGCGGAGCTACAGGAGGACTGGGAGAAGGAGTTCGACCCGCATCGGTTTTCCTACAAGGATTTGTTCCATGCCACCCATGGTTTCAGGGAGAAGGATCTGCTTGGCGCTGGCGGATTCGGAAGGGTCTACAAAGGCTTGCTGCCGAAGTCGAAGCTGGAGATCGCCGTCAAAAGAGTGTCCCATGAATCGAGGCAGGGGATGAAGGAATTCATAGCAGAGGTCGTCAGCATGGGCCGCCTCCGCCACCGGAACCTCGTCCAGTTGCTCGGCTACTGCCGGCGCAAGGGGGAGCTGCTCTTGGTCTACGACTACATGCCCAACGGCAGCCTCGACAAGTTCCTTCACGACAAAACCCGGCCTGCTCTCCCATGGCCGGAGCGATTTCAGATAATCAAAGGCGTCGCGTCGGGACTGCTCTACCTGCACGAGGACTGGGAGCAAATCGTAGTCCACAGAGACATCAAGGCCAGCAACGTGCTGCTCGACGGCGAGATGAACGGAAGATTAGGCGACTTTGGCTTGGCGAGGCTGTACGACCACGGAACCGATCCGCTGACCACTCACGTCATGGGAACGATGGGATACCTCGCGCCGGAGCTCGCTCGAACCCGGAAGGCCTCCACCACGGCCGACGTATTCGCTTTCGGGGCCTTCCTCTTGGAGGTCGCATGCGGAAGGAGGCCTGTGGATTTAGCGGCCGATTCCGAGCACCCTGTTTTGCTGGACTGGGTGTCGGAGAGTTGGCGAAAGGGACTGGTGCTGACGACGGCAGACCCGAGGTTGGGGGATGAATTTCCGGCGGAGGAGGTGGAGCTGGTGCTGAAGCTCGGACTGCTGTGCTCGCACCCGCTGCCCGCCGCGCGGCCGAGCATGCGCCGAGTTGTGCAGTACCTGGAGGGGGATCTGACGCCGCCGGAGCTTGAGCCAACTCACCTGAGCTTCACCGGCTTCGTGCCACATAGCAGGAAGAGTTCTAACGGGCATGTCTCCTCGTTTCCATCGTCTTCTCCGGCGGTCACTACAGATAGTATCGTGTCTTCCTCTCTATAGATTATTCTACTGCTTCAACAGGATCGCTTTTTCTCTGGAATCAACTAGCTGAATCAGAATTCAAGTCAAACTTGTTATCTGAGTTGTCAAGAGGTTCGAAAGATAAGTCAAACTTGTCGCCATCTTTCGCTATCAGACAAAGAAACTAAGTGCGGTGTCTGGAAAATTAGGAAAGAAATCACTAACCTTGGCCTTGAAGTAATTGATCGATGATTAGTTTCTTCAGGCAATTGCTAAGATCATGTTCCTCAAGGATTTGTTCTTCCTTCTCCTCTTCTTCCACCTCAACCTCGCAGCCTTCGCCGCCGGCGCATCTGATGATCAGTTTACCTTCAACGGATTCGTCGGCGCGAACTTGACTCTCGCCGGCGTCGCGTCGGTAACGCCCGGCGGCCTCCTGGTGCTCACCAACGCAACAAAGGATATCATGGGCCACGCGTTCCGCCCTTCCAAGCTCGACTTCAGAAACCATTCTAATGGTATCTCGGTCCTCTCCTTCTCCACCACTTTTGCTTTCGGCATCGTCTCCGAGGACCCCAATCTCAGCGGCCATGGGATCGCCTTCGTCGTCTCTCCCACGGAGGATTTCTCCCTAGCTACAGGAGGCCAGTACCTGGGCATCCTAAACTTGAGCCACAATGGCAATTCCACCAATCGCGTCTTCGCGATCGAGCTCGACACCATCCTCAACCCTGAATTCAGCGACATCAACGACAACCACGTCGGAATCGACATCAACAGCTTGATGTCCAATTCGTCGTCGCCTGCCGGTTACTACGCCGACGGCAGCGGACTGCACACCAATTTAACGCTCATCAGCGGCCAAAGTCTGCAAGTTTGGGTTGACTATGACGGCGGAGAGATGCAGCTGAATGTCACCTTAGCTCCGATCCCCATGGCCAAACCACAGAAACCTCTCTTGACGGAGCACATTAATCTCTCTTCGATTTTCTCAGACTCCATGTTCGTCGGCTTCTCATCGTCCACCGGCCCTTTCCTAACCCACCACTGCATTCGCGGTTGGAGTTTCAGCACGAACGGCGCAGCTCCAGCTCTGGACTACTCCCTGCTTCCTCCACTCCCTCGTTTACCGTCGACCGGCAGATCAAGAGTCTTGGAGATCGTGCTGCCTCTGGCTTCGGCCGCAGTGGTCCTGATCTTCCTTTGCATCGTTGTGCTCGCCGTGAGACGGAGGATGAAGTATGCAGAGGACCTCGAAGACTGGGAGCTCGAGTACAGTCCTCGCAGGTTCTCGTACAAAGATCTGTACGACGCCACCAATGGCTTCAGGGACAGGGAGCTGCTCGGCGTCGGCGGATTCGGGAGGGTCTACAAGGGGCTGCTGCCGAGCTCCAAATCGGAGGTCGCCGTGAAAAAAGTGTCGTACGAGTCGAAACAGGGCATAAGGGAATTCATAGCAGAGATTGTGAGCTTAGGCCGTCTCCGTCACCGGAATATCGTGCAGCTGCTCGGCTACTGCCGTCGCCGGGGAGAACTCATGCTGGTCTACGATTACATGCCCAATGGAAGTCTGGACAAGCTCCTGCACGGCCAAGCCAAGCCTGGTTTGGACTGGGCGACTCGGTTTCGGATCATCAGAGGCGTGGCGGCGGGCCTCCTCTATCTGCACGAGGACTGGGAGCAAGTCGTCGTCCACAGAGACATCAAGGCCAGCAACGTGCTACTCGACGACGAGATGAACGGGAGGTTGGGCGACTTCGGCCTCGCGAGACTCTACGATCACGGAACCGATCTGCAAACCACCAGCATCGTCGGAACGATGGGGTACCTCGCGCCTGAGCTTGCTCGGACCGGCAGGGCTTCCGCCAGGACCGACGTGTTTGCGTTTGGGATCTTCGCGCTGGAAGTTTCGTGCGGGAGGAGACCGGTGGACTCGGGCGGCACCGGCGACGGCGACCAGGAGCTGGTGCTGGCGGATTGGGTGCTGGAGCACTGGCGGAAGGGATCGATAGCTGCGGCGAGGGATCCGAGGCTCGAGGAGGAGTTCGCAGAGGAGGAGGTGGAGCTGGTGCTGAAGCTCGGGCTGCTGTGCGCGCACCCGCTGCCCACGCGCAGGCCGAGCATGCGCCAGGCAGTGCGGTACTTGGAGGGCGGCGCGGCGGCGCTCCCTGAGCTGCTGCTGCCGGCGGACATGGACGAGAGTTTCAGCGCTGGTCTTGCTCTGCTCCACAGCGACGGCTTTGATGACTACGTCATGTCGTATCCGACCATGTCGTCTCTGGCCACTGCCTCTACTGTTTCTGTATCAGTGCCATAGATGATTCAAGCTCACTCCGTCAATGGCGTCAAACCACCAAAAATTGATTAAATAGTTTGAATTAAAACAAATAAACATATATGAGATGCCTTTTTTTCTTCATATTTTGAAAGGACGGTATTTCATTGGTTTACTTTTAGACTCTGACAGATTTTTTTTCCTACCCTAAAATAAAAAAGGAAATAATAAGATCGAATCAATCTTACATTTATTTCTAGCTATAGTATAATTATCTAACAATTGAAGTATCTGTTTGTCGATGTTGAAAGACAGTCCAAATTTGATTTTGGGATGAGATATGTGGCACCAGGCCATAAGATTTTGATTTTCATAATTTCTTTCCTAGTTGAATGAATGTGGGAGATTGTCTTTCGATTTAATAGAAATAAAATAAGCATTAGTAGTAGGTTATCAAATGAAATATTTAAGTATGAGATTTTGTTTATTTTATTTTGCTTGGTACTTAAATCTATTAATTTCTTCATTATTTGTAATGATTCTTTATTTAGTGGAAATTATCTATTCTAAAGTTTTTGGAATAAAAAAATAGAGTTTTTAATATAACAATTGGTATCCTTATTATATTAGTTAAACCTTATTAATTTATATTCATTTCTATCAAGTTATAAGGTACATTGTTAAATTTACATAATTATCTTATCTTACATAAATCGTTTACCTATAACTATTCAATATCCTTATAAAAAATAAATTAAGTCAAAACGTTTACGCAATTCACTTTGAATTTGATAAGCGTATTACTTGCAAAATATGTGTTAGTGTATGTGACGGGGCTTGGAATATTTCTCGAAAGAGATTTTTATAGGATCCCTAGCTATCTACAATAATTTTAAAACGAATAATCATTTAAGTCCTCTTTCCTGACAATACATACAAAGAAACTCATCAATCATAGGAGATAATAATAATAATTAATCCAATTCGAGATCTAGAAACAAATTGACAAGGACAGATTAACAATTGCTGGAAGTGTACCTTGATGGACTAGGCTTCTATTTGGTCGGCTTCTGACGAGGTCATTTTCGAGTGAATCAATTTCTAGTGAGGTCAGCCTTTGGCGAGGTCGGTGTTTAGCGAGGATGAGTTGTCTTCTTGGAGAGCTAGATCAGTTGTTGATGAGGTCGACTCCTAGGGAGTTCTGAAGAGTTATCTTCCTAGAGAGGTCAACTCTTGATGAGGTCGACTCTTGATGAGTTGTTTGCCCGAAGAGATCGGCTCTTGATGAGGTCGACTCCTGAAGAGGTCGGCTTCTGATGAGTTGTCTTCTTGGAGAGATAGGTTTTTAATGATGTAGACTTCTTGGGAGGTCTGATGAATTATGAGTATTAAACCTCAGTCTCTACCTCCTCTTGGCCTCTACCCCTACTAGAAACACCTGCTTTGATCTTTAAATTGGTCTTTGATTGCAATAGATATTTTGATTGTTCTTGCTTTTCATGGTTCATCTTGTTGGTGTTGGAAACACAACATTAAACCTAAAATTTTGATATATAGAGTTTGGTTTGTTGAGATCTAATAAATTTGTGTCAAGTGTACAGAGTAAGTTACTTGACAAATAGTGAAGTCTTGATTGGAAACTAGATAATAGCTAAGTCCTAGTAGAGCTAGACAACTAAAGTCTTTATTAGGAACTAGGCAGTAACTAAGTCTTAATTGAGCTAGACAACTGAAGTCTTAGTTGGGAATCAAACAATGACTAAGTCCTAAAATAACTCTGGAAAATAAAATATGCAATCCTTGTTAACAAGGAAAACAAATTAAATCAACTCATAAAGTAACTAATCAAAATAGAACTAATAAAATACTTGAATTATTACACTTTGATTTATTCGATTCTTATGGAGTAAAATCACTAAATGGAAGTCTTTACTGTTTAGTTATAATAGATGATTACTCCAAATATAGTTGGATTAAATTCTTAACTCATAAATATGAAACTTTTGAAATATTTAGTAACTTATGCAAATAAATAGAGAATGAAAAAAAAATTCAAAATTAAGAAATTTAGAAGTGATAATGGAGGTGAGTTTAAAAATCAAAAATTTATAAACTTTTGTCTAGAAAATGGTTGTCATCATGAATTTTCATGCCCCAAGACTTCACAACAAAACGGAGTAGTAGAACGTAAAAATAGAACTTTACAAAAAGCTGCAAGAACAATGCTAAATGAATATGATTTACCTAAATATTTTTGGACAGAAGCTGTTAATACAACCAGTTTGTCTAAAATAGAATTATAATAAATAAATTTCTAAATAAAACATCATATGAAATTTATTTTAACAAAATTCCAAACATAAAATACTTTGAAGTATTTAGATGTAATGTGCATATTTTAAACATTAAAAATTACTAAGGAAAATTCACCTAAAAAATTCATCAAAAATTTTCCTTGGATATTCATCTACAAGTAGAGTATATAGAGTTTATAATAAATCAACTTTAAAAATCAAAGAAACAACGAATGTCACTTTTGATGAAAATATTAATAATAATATAATTAACCTTGAGAAAACTAATAATCAACATAATTCTTCAAATTAAGAAGAAGAAGAAGAATTAAAACAAAACAAACAAATTGAAAAAACTAATCCAAGAACAATACGACTAAACCCTGATCATCCAATTAAACAAATAATAGGAAATCCTGAGTTAAGAGTTCAAACCCGATCAACTTTTAGGAACTTAAGCCAAATAACACTAATATTTAAAATTGAACCCAAAACCATTAACGATGCATTGTCTGAACCTGACTGGGTAATTGCAATGCAAGAAGAATTGGGTCAATTCGATAGGAATCAGGTTTGGGATAGTACCTCCACCAAAAGGTAAGTCAGTTATTGACACTAAGTGAGTCTTTAGGAATAAGTTAGATGACCAAGGTGAAATCATAAGGAACAAAGACCAACTAATTGCCAAAGGGTTTAGTCAAGTCGAGAAACTTAACTACGATGAGACTTATACCCCGGTAGCTAGGCTTGGATCAATTAGGATGTTGCTAGCGTATGCAGTATACAAAAAATTTAAGTTATTTCAAATGGATGTTAAATCTGCATTCCTAAATGGACAAATTAAGGAGGAGGTTTATGTAAGTCAACCACTAAGTTTTGAAAGCTTAGAATACCCAAACCATGTTTTCAAGCTAAAAAAGGCACTATACGGATTAAAACAAGCACCTAGGGCTTGTTATGAAAGACTATCTAACTTTCTAAATTCAAAAGGATTTAAAGAAGGTCAAATTGACCATACCCCTTTCATAAAAATCCTTAATTCAGACATATTTATAGCCCAGGTATACATAGATGACATAGTATTTGGATCAACAACTCAAAATTTTTAAAAGAATTTATAACTCTAATGGAAAATAAATTTTAAATGAGTCTAGTTGGAGAGTTAAACTACTTTCTAGGACTACAAATTAAACAAACTAAAGAAGAAAATTTCATACATCGAACTAAATATACAAAATAACTAATTAGGAAATTTGGCATGGAACACTCTAAAGAACTAAAAACACCTACGACAAGTAACATTAATCTAAATAATGACCAAAATGGTAAATTAGTTGACTTAAAATACTATAGAAGCATGATAGGTAGCTTACTATACTTAACTGTAAGTAGACCTGACATATTATTTGCAGTAAGTATGTGCGCTCGATATCAAACATACGCTAAAGAGTCCCACCTATCTTATGTTAAAAGAATAATTAAATATCTAAAATGAACCATTAATGTAAGCATATGGTACCCAAGAACATCACATTTTAAATTAGTTGGCAATTCTGATTCAAATTATGTCGGCTGTAAGTTAGATAGAAAGAGTATAAGTGGAGGATGTTAACTACTAGAAAAATCTTTAGTTAGCTGGTTTAGTAGAAGCAACATTGTGTTGCCTTATCTACTATTGAAGTAAAATACATAGCGATGGGTGAATGCGTAGCTCAATTGCTATGAATGTCTCACACTTTAAAAGATTTTAATCTAGATTATAAAAATGTGAAAACATATATTGATAATATAAGTTCTATAAATCTAACTAAAAACCTAGTACATTACTCTAGAACTAAACACATAGAAATTAAAAATCACTTCGTTTGAGATCATGTCACTAAAGGCAATATCGAACTTAACTATATTGAAACTAAATCTAACCTAGTTGATATATTTACCAAACCTTTACCTAAAACTAAATTTAGTAATTTAAGAAGACAATTATGCATGTGTTTTATAGAATAGATTTCTTTGACATGTTTTTGAAAATTATTAATTAGTTTTTCAAAATTCCCGTTTCAAAATTCCCATTTCAAAATTTGTTTTCAAAATAGTGTTCAAAATATTTTATCTTTTTGGAGTAGCCTGGGACTTACCGTAGAATTACATGTTCCTATAGTCTTACAAGGCAGCATATCACAAGCACAATAGGATACCTTGCTTGTGTATATTGAAACATAGAATGATGTGAGATGCTTAGGACTTAACCTCATATTTCAAATGCTTATGTTAGTGCATCACTATAAATCTGGGCTTTAACAAAACACATTGAATAATTTGAGTACTCTAGCTAATAACAAACTAGTTAGACCAAACGCTCAAATTGATCATCCTAAATCAGCAGCTGCTATCTTATGGTAGTTAGCTAAGTATGAAGGTTGGACATTTTATCATAAGGATATTTTTTAATTTTTAAAATCATGCTTGGACTTTTAGGTACTCTTCAATTTTGGGGGAGCTTCAATATCATTTTTGAATATTTCAAGAATAAGGAAATTCAAACTTAAGTTTTCAAAAAAAATTCAAATGTCTCTTTATCAAATTTTCAAAATTATTTTTAACCTTTATCTTTACAAAACTTTTTCAAAATTATTTTCAAAATTTTTCTTTAACATAATTTCAAAATTATTTTAACATATTTTTGCAATTATTTTCAACCTTTATCTTTACCAAACTTCTTCAAATCATTTTCAAATTCCTCTTTATCAAATTTTCAAAATTATTTTAAAATTTTTAAGTTAACAAATTTTTATTTTTTTAAAAAATACTTATTTTCAAAATTTTAAATTTAACAAATGTTCAAACTTACTTTCTAATCTTTAAAAAATTTTAAAAATATTTTTAAAATTTATCTTCATAATGTATCTGTTCGTGCAATATCCCCTGGGTCAAGGTTGACCAGGTTGACTAGGCTTGAGTTGGCTCAAGCCTGAGGCTTGATGTTTAGGTTTCGATGTTTGACAATACGTGGAAATTGCAAGTGCAATCGTTTGATTGGAGAGATTGCTGGTGCAATTCCCCTCTAGTCAGGGTTTGACCAAATTGGTGTGAAGAAGAGTCAAGTAGGTCAAGGCTGACCGGATACTTGACTGGGAAAGTCCTAATTGAAGGTTAGACAATTGAAAGTCCTGGTGAGTGAAGCCAGACAGAGGAAAATCCTGATGAGTGAAGCTAGGTGAAAGTCTTAGTAAGTGAAGTCATGCAAATGGAAAGTCTTGGTGAGTGAAACCAGTTAAAGGAAAATCCTGGTGAGTGAAGCCAGGTGAAAATCCTAGTGAGTGAAGCTAGGTGAAAGTCCTGGTGAGTGAAGCCAAGCACGTGGAAATCCAGGCGGGTCAAGGTTGACCGGACACCTAGCGTTAGGAAGTCTAAGTAGGTTAAAAGATTGATCGAATACTTTGTATGAGGAAATCCAAATGGGTCAAAAGTGACCAGACATCTGGTGGAAGTCCAAGTGGGTCATGGAGGACTGGACACTTAGCACGAGACAGTAAGTCCAAGTGGGTCAAGGTTGACCGGACACTTGGCACGAGGAGAAAAATCTAAGTAGGTCAAAGGGATTGATCATGCACTTGATGAAGGAGTCCTAGTAGGTTAAAG